>NW_027507791.1:28026155-28079430 GCF_037356315.1 Lithobates pipiens
TGCCATGCTGGAGACCTGTGGGCAGGTGGCAGGAGCAGCAGAAGCCGGCAGAACGGTCTGGCAGAGCGAGGCTGAACACTCATTAATGGATTTTACGAGTCCCCATATCAGAGATTTATCTGGCAGCTTCTGGTCTCTCCTCCTCCGCAGATTGAGGACACCGAGCTGCTCGTTGACTGCCCACCGCACCGCCATTTCAGCAGCAGGATGGGGGGAAGGTCAACGCTGTGTCCAAGCTGCCACCGAGCCGCCTGTAGGAGTGTGAAATGACCAGTTCAAAGTCTGCTCCATCTTACTGCAGAATCGTTGGGGGGCCCCCAGGCTTTAATGATGGATATGGAGGCATTGCAAAGAGAAAGCTGGAGAACACGTGTGACTGAGCAAGATGGCTGACCAGAACATGGCCAAACAAGGTGGGTACCAAGATCGTGACCAAGTAAAATAGTTTCCCAGATCATGGCCAAATAGGATGGCAGCCAAGAGCATGGGCAAAACAAGACTGGTGCCAAGTTCCTGGTCGAAGAACGACAAGAGCATGGCTGGGTAATGCTGGTTTCAGAATCGCAGCCAAGCAAAACAGTGCAGATCATGGCCAAACAACATGGAAGCTAAGATCACGACCAAACAAGATGAGTGTCGAAATCCTGGGCAAACAAATTAGCTGCCAAGATCATCGTGACCAAACAAGATGGAAGCCAAGATTGTGAAAGTCAAGGTCATGACCAAACAAGACAAATGCGAAAATTATGGGCAAACATATTAGGTGCCAATACAAATGACCAAACAAGACTGGTGCCAAGTTCCTGGTTGAAGAAAGACAGTTCAAACAGCATGGCCAGGTAATGCTGGTTTTGGAATCACAGCAAAGCAGGTGTGCAGATCATGGCCGAACATGATGGAAGGCAACATCACGACCAAACCTGATGGAAGGCAACATCACGACCAAACATGATGGAAGGCAACATCACAACCAAACATGATGGAAGGCAACATCACGACCAAATATGATGGAAGGCAACATCACGACCAAACATGATGGAAGGCAACATCACGACCAAACATGATGGAAGGCAACATCACGACCAAACATGATGGAAGGCAACATCACAACCAAACATGATGGAAGGCAACATCACGACCAAATATGATGGAAGGCAACATCACGACCAAACATGATGGAAGGCAACATCACGACCAAACATGATGGAAGGCAACATCACGACCAAACATGATGGAAGGCAACATCACGACCAAACATGATGGAAGGCAACATCACGACCAAACATGATGGTAGGCAACATCACGACCAAACATGATGGAAGGCAACATCACGACCAAACAACATGGAAGACAACATCGCGATGAAACAAATCAAGTGCCAGGATCATGACCAAACATGATGGAAGGCAACATCACGACCAAACAACATGGAAGACAACATCGCGATGAAACAAATCAAGTGCCAGGATCATGACCAAACATGATGGAAGACAACATCACGACCAAACATGATGGAAGGCAACATCACGACCAAACATGATGGAAGACAACATCACGACCAAACATGATGGAAGGCAACATCACGACCAAACATGATGGAAGGCAACATCACGACCAAACAACATGGAAGACAACATCACGACCAAACAACATGGAAGACAACATCGCGATGAAACAAATCAAGTGCCAGGATCATGACCAAACATGATGGAAGACAACATCACGACCAAACATGATGGAAGACAACATCACGACCAAACATGATGGAAGACAACATCACGACCAAACATGATGGAAGGCAACATCACGACCAAACATGATGGAAGGCAACATCACGACCAAACAACATGGAAGACAACATCGCGATGAAACAAATCAAGTGCCAGGATCATGACCAAACATGATGGAAGACAACATCACGACCAAACATGATGGAAGGCAACATTACGACCAAACATGATGGAAGGCAACATCACGACCAAACATGATGGAAGACAACATCATGACCAAACATGATGGAAGGCAACATCACGACCAAACATGATGGAAGGCAACATCACGACCAAACCTGATGGAAGGCAACATCACGACCAAACCTGATGGAAGGCAACATCATGACCAAACAACATGGAAGGCAACATCAGGACCAAATAAGATGGGAACCAAAATCATGGGTAAGCAAATTAGGTGACAAGACCATGACCAAACAAGAAATGTGCCAGTATCTTGCCTAAAGAAGATGGGAGCCAAGACCATGACCACACAAGATAAAGGCAAGATCACGAAAGTCAAGATGACCACACAAGATGGAAGCTAAGATTGTGATCAAACAAGTTGGAAGTCAAGTTCCTGATCCAAACAAGATGGGAACCAAAATTATGACCAAACAAGACAAGTGCCAAAATCATGGGCAAAGAAATTAGATGCCAAGTTCATGACTTAACAAGAAAGGTGCCAGTATCTTGCCCAAAGAAGATGGGAGCCAAGATCATGAACATACAATACAGTAGGAGTGCCAAAATAATGGGCAAACAAGATGGAAGCCCAAACTATGACCAAACAAGAAAGAAGCCAAGACCATAACCTAAGAAGATGGCCATCTGGATTATGTCCACACAGTATGGCCGCCAAGAATTTCTATGACCGATGACTCTCCCCTCCTCCTCCTCCCCCAGGGCTGTGTTGGCAGAGGTTGGAGGGTCTCTTGGGTACTCGGTGTCCTGATCTCTGAATCATCTGGTGGGATGGAAACAGAAGAAGGAGGCTCTTGAGCGGTAATAGGGTGTAAATTGTATGATATGAAAGGATGTTGGGCTCTTGTTTGTCTCGGTGCGATGGCGGTGGGGAGGGAGGCGAAGTCTCGGGCTGCGCTCTCATTGTCAGAGGTCTCATTAGAGAGGCACTTCGCTGTGAAGCGTCTCCTGAAGAGCCATTGTAGGAGAGGTGATTGTACTTCATGTGCGGCCTCATTACCCCGGACACGTGTGTCATTACCGCCCTGCACATGGCAGCCCGCCACGAGCGCAGGGGGAGGGTCCTCAGGCTGTGCTTGGAACCAAATGATACGCCGATCGGACCGCGCGCTCTATTCTGTACACGGGAGCGCTCTACGTGACTTTCCTCACGTTGTGCTCCATACACACCATTGATGCCACTTTAGGTCACTTGAGGAAGTGGGTGAAGCCAAGACAGACTGAAGGGCGGTGGGGAGATGGTCCATGTCACCTCCATAAATAGAGCCCAGTCCAGGGCAAGTACTCGGTACTGCGCCCCCTCCCCCCCACTACTAATGCACATTGTAGATTGGGTGTACTGCCCTACGTTTCTTCTCTGCCCCCTTGCTTTGCTGCGCCCAGGGCGGCTGTCCCTCCTGCCCACCCCTTGTACTGGCCCTGATAGAACATTGAGAATTACGGATCCATCAAATTTCCGCCCCCCCCCCCCCCGTCTACGAGCCGCCCCCCCACAGGTGAGGGAGGCGGGGTCTGTGACCAGCAGAGGAAGGGATGATGGGAAATGTCGATTACGACACCGACCAGACAGATCAGCCTTTTGATGGCCCCTCCTCCACCTCTTACCTTCAGGGCCACCACTTGAGATGGCCACGTTCTGGAGGACCTGTCATCAGATATGATGTGTCCCCCTGCCAGGTGTTTATTACCCCCGACAATGCCCAAATCTCCTCTCCAGAAGGAACGGCACCATCCTTGTTCAGGCATCATCCAGGGTCACCATCTACTTCCTAGACTGAGATGGCGGCACAGAGATGAGACAATCACGGAAATCCTGGTGCCTGTGCAGTTCTTGGCGGTGTTCACAAATGTCTGACACATATCAGCCCCTGTTGCCGCCTCCCACCTTGTGACTGGATACAATGTTACAACGTTGACCAGGTGATCATTGTACTGGTAGATGGTAAGCTCCTGGGCCCAGGTGATCACTGTACTGGTAGATGGTAAGCTCCTGGGTCCAGGTGATCACTGTACTGGTAGATGGTAAGCTCCTGGGCCCAGGTGATCACTGTACTGGTAGATGGTAAGCTCCTGGGCCCAGGTGATCACTGTACTGGTAGATGGTAAGCTCCTGGGCCCAGGTGATCACTGTACTGGTAGATGGTAAGCTCCTGGGCCCAGGTGATCACTGTACTGGTAGATGGTAAGCTCCTGGGTCCAGGTGATCATTGTACTGGTAGATGGTAAGCTCCTGGGCCCAGGTGATCATTGTACTGGTAGATGGTAAGCTCCTGGGTCCAGGTGATCACTGTACTGGTAGATGGTAAGCTCCTGGGTCCAGGTGATCACTGTACTGGTAGATGGTAAGCTCCTGGGTCCAGGTGATCACTGTACTGGTAGATGGTAAGCTCCTGGGTCCAGGTGATCACTGTACTGGTAGATGGTAAGCTCCTGGGTCCAGGTGATCACTGTACTGGTAGATGGTAAGCTCCTGGGTCCAGGTGATCACTGTACTGGTAGATGGTAAGCTCCTGGGTCCAGGTGATCACTGTACTGGTAGATGGTAAGCTCCTGGGCCCAGGTGATTACTGTACTGGTAGATGGTAAGCTCCTGGGCCCAGGTGATCACTGTACTGGTAGATGGTAAGCTCCTGGGCCCAGGTGATCACTGTACTGGTAGATGGTAAGCTCCTTGGCCCAGGTGATCATTGTACTGGTAGATGGTAAGCTCCTGGGTCCAGGTGATCATTGTACTGGTAGATGGTAAGCTCCTGGGCCCAGGTGATCGCTGTACTGGTAGATGGTAAGCTCCTGGGCCCCGGTGATCGCTGTACTGGTAGATGGTAAGCTCCTGGGCCCAGGTGATCATTGTACTGGTAGATGGTAAGCTCCTGGGCCCAGGTGATCGCTGTACTGGTAGATGGTAAGCTCCTGGGCCCCGGTGATCGCTGTACTGGTAGATGGTAAGCTCCTGGGCCCAGGTGATCATTGTACTGGTAGATGGTAAGCTCCTGGGCCCAGGTGATCATTGTACTGGTAGATGGTAAGCTCCTTGGCCCAGGTGATCATTGTACTGGTAGATGGTAAGCTCCTGGGCCCCGGTGATCGCTGTACTGGTAGATGGTAAGCTCCTGGGCCCCGGTGATCGCTGTACTGGTAGATGGTAAGCTCCTGGGCCCAGGTGATCATTGTACTGGTAGATGGTAAGCTCCTGGGCCCAGGTGATCGCTGTACTGGTAGATGGTAAGCTCCTGGGCCCCGGTGATCGCTGTACTGGTAGATGGTAAGCTCCTGGGCCCAGGTGATCATTGTACTGGTAGATGGTAAGCTCCTTGGCCCAGGTGATCATTGTACTGGTAGATGGTAAGCTCCTTGGCCCAGGTGATCATTGTACTGGTAGATGGTAAGCTCCTGGGCCACAGCTGCAGTGTCTCCCCTTGCGACTTGTTACAAAGTTACAGTCTGGGGGAGGGGAGACTGAGGGAATTCTTCCTCTTAGCTGCAGCAGACTGATGACATCATCTCAGCCCAGGCAGAGTCACTGGCTGGGTCCCAGGAGCAGCTTTTCAATGCTGTAGATTGGGAGAAGTCAGGAAGTCCTTCCCTTGTGAAGACGGTGACAGGTCCTCTTTGATAGCCGATGCGTTTCGCTCTCCTCCGTGACTCGGGGGGGGTTAAGACAATCTTCTGAAAACAAAGCGCGTGATTGTCTGGTGGATGTGGAAATTGAAAAGATACGATCTCCCCTCCGGAGGGAGCGCGGCGGCCGGCGACCTTGTTTGTGATTTAGCAGAAGAAGTGACAAGCAGATGACATGGGAGATAGTCGTGTCTAACATGTAAATGAGGAGTTTGTTCCCGGGGGTGGGGGGGCGGGGAATTAGGAAAGCACGCCGTGCGCGGACGCCGAGAGCGCAGGGAAAATCACAGACTATTAAATTTAAAACCCCGGCTCCTCTCTTGGAGAGAAACGGCTTCCTCTGATTTCACCGCACACTGAGAGCTTCTCACAATGTGCATTAGAGCCCGACTTTCCCTGGCCCCACCCCTTTCATCAGAGCTTCAACAATGGGGGGGCAGGAGGAGCATGTGCCCCAGTATCAGTGCTACAGAATAACTGTCCCCGACTCTGCCCCTTTCATCAGAGCTGGGACAATGGGGGGGGGGGGGCAGGAGGGACATGTGCCCCAGTATCAGTGCTACAGAGTAACTGTCCCCGAATCCGCCCCTTTAATCAGAGCTGGGACAATGGGGGGGGCAGGAGGGGAATGTGCCCCAGTATCAGTGCTATAGACCAATTGTCCCTGAATCTGCCCCTGTAATTAGAGCTGGGACAATGGAGTGGGGGCAGGAGGGACATGTTCCCCAGACTCAGTGCTGCAGAATAACTGTCCCTGGCCCCACCCCTTTCATCAGAGCTGGGACAATGGGGGGGGGGCAGGGGGGGGCATATGCCCCAGTATCAGTGCTATAGACCAATTGTCCCTGAATCTGCCCCTGTAATTAGAGCTGGGACAATGGAGTGGGGGCAGGAGGGACATGTTCCCCAGACTCAGTGCTGCAGAATAACTGTCCCTGGCCCCACCCCTTTCATCAGAGCTGGGACAATGGGGGGGGGCAGGGGGGGCATATGCCCCAGTATCAGTGCTACAGAATAACTGTCCCCAACTCCGTCCCTTTTATCAGAGCTGGGGCAGGAGGGACATGTGCCCCAGACTCCGTGCTACAGAATAACTGTCCCCGACTCCACGCCCCTTTCATCAGAGCTTCAACAATGAAGGGGGGGGGGGGTAGCAGGAGGGGCATGTACCCCAGACTCAGTGTTACAGACCAAGGTCCCTGGCCCCGCCCCTTTCATTCATTGGATTTCAGCTCTTGCCCACAGGTGATGCTGAGCCTCCAGGAGTGAGTTTCCCTATGCAAATACAGACAGCCTAGGACCGCCCACTCCTCCAGACTGACACCCACCCATTAGGGCATTTTCAGATTTGCATAACTCCTCCCACAGGGCTCTTGAGAGGAGTGCTGCATTCTCAGGAAGCGATGTACAGCCCCCCCCCCCTGCTGGCCCCTCCCACCAGCCATGATCTGCCAGCATTGCATAGAGAAGCACAGAGACCTGGTGATGTCATCACCGGGACTAGAATACGATATGTAATGATAATGTCATTATGTTAATGAAGGGGAGGGGGAAGTACAGGATGAATCTGGCGTCTGTTAGTTCATTGGGAGGATTTGGCGCTCTCCGGGAGAATTCTCACCTCCCCCCCCACCCCCCAGCGTTGATTCTTCGGGATGTAACGGAGCGCAGTGAGGAGAATTAACTCAACGCCTGGTCCGCCCCGGCCCCCACCACGCTCCGTCCACAAGTAAAAATAGTAGATTCTTCTCTTCCCGTCATCTCCTGTCAGGCGGAATCATCTCAGGCCGCCGGTGAAGCCATGCATGCGCGGCGACTTAAAGGAGACCGTCGTTTACCCGTCCTCAGGTCTCTAAAGCCCAACTCCGGGGCCAGAAGTGACGCAGCCATTGCTTGTTACACCGCGGCGTTCATCTGTGGCCTTCGCTGATCCCCCCCCCACCCCCCCTTTTTTTTTTTGAGGGCTCATTCACACCATAAAGGTGCGTTCGAGCACGCACGTTTTTTTTATTTGCGTATAAAATCTCGCCGCACCAAAGAACATTACTATTTTGGCGGCATGGAGGTGCTACTAAGAATCATTGACACCGGCATGCGTCTGCAGAGGGCAGCGCTTTTCTCGCACGCGCTCCGGCGCTGCACCTGGTGTGAGCTCTCAGTACTGAATTCTGAATATTTTCCAAGGTACCGGCTCCGCCCCCTCTAATCAGCGAGGGGGGCTGGACGCAGGGCAGGGACTGGGTGGCAATAGTCCCACCTGGGCACACTGGGAAAATCTTGCTGAAATGATCCGCAATTTATCTTTTTAAAATGTATCTGTGTGAATATAAAACAAAGAGATTGGGCAGAATAGACACTTCAGGAGCCTGCGCAGGTGGAGACGACAAAAAAAAAAAATGGTGACGGACACCTAGAGAGGAGTATGGCTGGGCATTACAGTATAGGCAGCGTTAGACACAGTCCGGCCATGCACCGGGGATCAAGATTGTACAGTAGGTGGTGAAGAGTCCTGGAGAGAATCTGATACAATGTAACCACCAACCATCCAATGTAACCAAATGCCATCCAACGTGACCACCATTCATACAATGAAACCACCAGGCATCCGATGTGACCACCAGCCATCCAACGTAATCACCGGCCATCCAATGTGACACCTTTTCATACAATGAAACCACCGGCCATCCAACGTAATCACCGGCCATCCAACGTGACACCCATTCATACAATGAAACCACCATTCATCCAACGTGACCATCGGCCATCCAACGTGACCATCAGCCATCCAACGTGACCATCAGCCATCCAACGTGACCATCAGCCATCCAACGTGACCATCAGCCATCCAACGAAACACCCAGCCATTCAACAAAACCACCAAGCATCCAACACCACCACCAAGCATCCAACACCACCACCAAGCATCCAACACCACCACCAAGCATCCAACAACACCACCAAGCATCCAACACCACCACCAAGCATCCAACACCACCACCAAGCATCCAACAACACCACCAAGCATCCAACAACACCACCAAGCATCCAACAACACCCCCAAGCATCCAACAACACCACCAAGCATCCAACAACACCACCAAGCATCCAACAACACCACCAAGCATCCAACAACACCCCCAAGCATCCAACAACACCACCAAGCATCCAACAAAACCACCAAGCATTCGACAACACCACACCACCACCAAGCATCCAACAAAGTCACGGGGCATCCAACAAAGTCACGGGGCATCCAACAAAACCACCAAGCATCCAACAACACCACCAAGCATCCAACAACACCACCAAGCATCCAACAACACCACCAAGCATCCAACAACACCACCAAGCATCCAACAAAACCACCAAGCATCCAACAACACCACCAAGCATTCAACAACACCACCAAGCATCCAACAAAACCACCAAGCATCCAACAAAACCACCAAGCATCCAACAAAACCACCAAGCATCCAACAACACCACCAAGCATTTGACAACACCACACCACCACCAAGCATCCAACAAAGCCACCGGGCATCCAACAAAGCCACCGGGCATCCAACAAAACCACCGGGCATCCAACAAAACCACCAGCCATACAATGAAATAACCAACCACCAGCCATCTAACATAACCACCAAGCATCAAACCCAAACCACCAGCCACACAACCCAAACCACCAGCCACACAAATTAACCCCCATCCATATAACCTAACCCCCATCCACACAATGTAACCATTGATCACAGAATGTAACCAACGCCCATACAATGTAATAAAGTTGGTTATTTCTTTGTATTGTTTCTTTGTTCCATTGAACAACCTTTTTTTTTTTTTTTTTTCCCCAAATCTATACCCGATCAATCACCGATCGATACAAAAGCCGCGAACCTCCGTCGGTGGTCCTGCGCTGTTGTCAGCGCGTGTGATCTTTTGGCGGAGATTGCCTTGATGGTGTGTAGAAATCCGTTTAACCCCCTCCCTCTCGGCCGGCCCGCATCTATATATTCTAATTAGTAGCTGGCGCCTGCGTCCCCGGGGAGCGCGTTCTGCTGCTCCAGTTTCATCTCGTGCTCCGCGCCGCCACCGACAAAAAAGGGAACATTCTCCGACAGGAAAAGCAGAAAGAGCGGCCCCTGTTAGCGATTCATCGTCAAAGTTTGCCGCGGCCCCCCGCCGCCAGGAGGAAAAGTGAGTAATTAGAGGAGAGGGAATGGGGGGGGAGTTACTTAGATACTTGCGAAGGGCCCCCGCCTGCGCCTGTTATGCTGCCGATCGGATCCCGCTGTAATCACGTTTATTAGAGAAGACAAGAGAGGAAGGAACGGTTATTTGCCTGTGCGTCGGACGGGCAGCGCCAGGCATGGGCGCTGATGGAAGAGGAGGCAAAGAGCAGGAGTGAGTGATAAGTTCCCCATCTGTGGTACCTATGAAGGAGACACAGAACAGCTGCTACAGCCTCATGTTTCAGGCACTAAAGAGGTTTGGGGGCGGCTCACAGTATTCAGGAAAATGTCAGGAGGCAGCACAGCCACACAGGAAAATAATTAAAGTTCATATAATGGAAGTCTACAGGGTAAGCCGGGACACGGGGCAATTAGAACTGCTCCAAAAGAGATATCATGGGTTCCTTTACCCACACAGGTTCCTGGGGTTCCCTCTGTGCTCGTAGTGCCCCCCTAGCTGAGGAGTCATTGACGAGTGCCCCCAACCAGTAGCCCATAGTGACGTCCACACCAAGTCCCCATGGAAGTTGCCCATAGTGAAATCCACACCAAGTCCCCCATGGAAGTGATCCCTAGTGAAATCCACACCAAGTCCCCCATGGAAGTGATCCATAGTGATGTCCACACCAAGTTCCCCATGAAGTCACAAATAGTGTGAACGTCACTATTGGTCACTTCTATGGGGCACTTGGAAAGCACTTCACTAAGTCCCCCATAGAAGTTGTTCGTTGTGGACTCCACACCAAGTCCCCCATGGAAGTTGCCCATATTGAAATCCACACCAAGTCCCCCATGGAAGTGATCCATAGTGATGTCCACACCAAGTCCCCCATGAAGTCACAAATAGTGAAGTGCTTTCCAAGTGCCCCATAGAAGTGACCAATAGTGAAGTTCACACTAAGTCCCCCATAGAAGTTTTTCATTGTGGACTCCACACCAAGTCCCTCATGGAAGTGATCCCTAGTGATGTCCACACCAAGTCCCCCATGGAAGTGATCCCTAGTGATGTCCACACCAAGTCCCCCATGGAAGTGATCCCTAGTGATGTCCACACCAAGTCCCCCATGGAAGTGATCCATAGTGAAATCCACACCAAGTCCCCCATGGAAGTGATCCCTAGTGATGTCCACACCAAGTCCCCCATGGAAGTGATCCATAGTGAAATCCACACCAAGTCCCCCATGGAAGTGATCCATAGTGATGTCCACACCAAGTCCCCCATGGAAGTGATCCATAGTGATGTCCTCACCAAGTCCCCCATGGAAGTGATCCATAGTGATGTCCACACCAAGTCCCCCATGGAAGTGATCCATAGTGATGTCCACACCAAGTCCCCCATGGAAGTGATCCATAGTGATGTCCTCACCAAGTCCCCCATGGAAGTGATCCATAGTGATGTCCTCACCAAGTCCCCCATGGAAGTGATCCCTAGTGAAATCCACACCAAGTCCCCCATGGAAGTGATCCATAGTGAAATCCACACCAAGTCCCCCATGGAAGTGATCCCTAGTGAAATCCACACCAAGTCCCCCATGGAAGTGATCCATAGTGAAATCCACACCAAGTCCCCCATGGAAGTGATCCATAGTGAAGTCCACACCAAGTCCCCCATGGAAGTGATCCCTAGTGAAATCCACACCAAGTCCCCCATGGAAGTGATCCATAGTGAAGTCCACACCAAGTCCCCCATGGAAGTGATCCCTAGTGAAATCCACACCAAGTCCCCCATGGAAGTGATCCATAGTGAAATCCACACCAAGTTCCCCATGGAAGCGATCCATAGTGAGTCCACATCAAGTCCCCCATGGAAGTGATCCATAGTGAAATCCACACCAAGTCCCCCATGGAAGTGATCCATAGTGATGTCCACATCAAGTCCCCCATGGAAGTGATCCCTAGTGAAATCCACACCAAGTCCCCCATGGAAGTGATCCATAGTGATGTCCACACCAAGTCCCCCATGGAAGTGATCCATAGTGATGTCCACACCAAGTTCCCCATGAAGTCACAAATAGTGTGAACGTCACTATTGGTCACTTCTATGGGGCACTTGGAAAGCACTTCACTAAGTCCCCCATAGAAGTTGTTCGTTGTGGACTCCACACCAAGTCCCCCATGGAAGTTGCCCATATTGAAATCCACACCAAGTCCCCCATGGAAGTGATCCATAGTGATGTCCACACCAAGTCCCCCATGGAAGTGATCCATAGTGAAGTCCACACCAAGTCCCCCATGGAAGTGATCGATAGTGAAGTCCACACCAAGTCCCCCATGGAAGTGATCCCTAGTGAAATCCACACCAAGTCCCCCATGGAAGTGATCCATAGTGAAATCCACACCAAGTCCCCCATGGAAGTGATCCATAGTGAAATCCACACCAAGTCCCCCATGGAAGCGATCCATAGTGATGTCCACATCAAGTCCCCCATGGAAGTGATCCATAGTGAAATCCACACCAAGTCCCCCATGGAAGTGATCCATAGTGATGTCCACATCAAGTCCCCCATGGAAGTGATCCCTAGTGAAATCCACACCAAGTCCCCCATGGAAGTGATCCATAGTGATGTCCACACCAAGTCCCCCATGGAAGTGATCCATAGTGATGTCCACACCAAGTTCCCCATGAAGTCACAAATAGTGTGAACGTCACTATTGGTCACTTCTATGGGGCACTTGGAAAGCACTTCACTAAGTCCCCCATAGAAGTTGTTCGTTGTGGACTCCACACCAAGTCCCCCATGGAAGTTGCCCATATTGAAATCCACACCAAGTCCCCCATGGAAGTGATCCATAGTGATGTCCACACCAAGTCCCCCATGAAGTCACAAATAGTGAAGTGCTTTCCAAGTGCCCCATAGAAGTTACCAATAGTGAAGTTCACACTAAGTCCCCCATAGAAGTTTTTCATTGTGGACTCCACACCAAGTCCCTCATGGAAGTGATCCATAGTGATGTCCACACCAAGTCCCCCATGGAAGTGATCCCTAGTGATGTCCACATCAAGTCCCCCATGGAAGTGATCCCTAGTGATGTCCTCACCAAGTCCCCCATGGAAGTGATCCCTAGTGATGTCCACATCAAGTCCCCCATGGAAGTGATCCATAGTGATGTCCTCACCAAGTCCCCCATGGAAGTGATCCATAGTGATGTCCACATCAAGTCCCCCATGGAAGTGATCCATAGTGATGTCCTCACCAAGTCCCCCATGGAAGTGATCCATAGTGATGTCCTCACCAAGTCCCTCATGGAAGTTGTGCATAGTAAAGTCCACACTAAGTCCCCTATGAAAAAGTCCCATAGTGAAGTCTATACAAATTCCCTCATGGAAGTGGCCCATCGTGAAGTCCATACCAAGTCCCCCATGGAGGCGGCCGGAGGGGAAGTCCACACCAAGTATTTCATGGAATAGGCCTATAGTCCACAGCATTGGTTTTTGAAGGCAGTTCTTGGCTGAAAAGGGAAGGGCCGGGTTCAGTTTGCAGGAAAGGAGCAGGAGAGCCCAACCCCGTTCCAGCAGCTCTGTTCCAGTTGCACATTCTGTACACATCTTCACCATGAGGCCCAGTCAGGGGAATACATCACCACGCATGGTGCCAGGGGGTACATTCCTGGTAGTTCCAGGTTGGTCTCTAGGCTAGCTCTGCACAAAGAGGTCTGCATTGCAGTGGCCCTTACAGCCTAGTGAGTGCTTTCATGGAATCCAAGGACCACTCCACTACCAGGACTGTCATCTCCAGACCACCACTCGATCTTAGCCAAGCCAGCTGCTAAATAAACCCCCCTGGGGGTCTTCTCTCACTTCCAAGAGGTCCTGATAGCCATCATGTAGTAACCAGGCCTTGCGTTGGCTTTTATGAAACGTTACTGAACAATGTTTAAAACCACTCATGAACATTTAGGCCCATTGTGTTCTTCACAGTCCCACATGATTGGTCCAAATAACATAGCAAGATGTGCACAGACCAGTCCTAAATGAAGTAGAAGTCCCACTAACTGCTCAGGAGAGCCCACCCCAAAGGTCACAGGACGTCCCATCTTCTGGCCCTAATCCCCCCTCCTTTGGGGGTCTTCTCCCACCAGAGGGGGAGGGGGTGTCAGATTCTATACCCTCTTCATGAAGGAGAAAGGCCGGGTCACAGAGGACCACATGAACCAGGAAGGGGGCATTACGTATGGTGGGTGGTTTTCCTCTTGGTGTATGTGCCTGGAGCTTCCCATGGTGATGGAGGAGAGGAGATTGGTGGGAAAGGGAAATAGAAGAGGGATGGATGGCAAAGGAAGGTAGAGGAGAGAAGGTGGTAAATGAAGGAAAGAGGGTGAGGGTGAGAGATGGGAAAGGAGGGAAAGGGTGGGGGGGGGGGTGGTGGAAGAGGGGCTTTCCTCTGAATATTCCTCATGGACTAAGATGGTGGGGAAGGGAAGTAGAGGCGAGAGGGTGGTTGAGAGAAGAGTAAAGGGAATGGGAAAGGAGATGGGGTGGGGAAGGAAGGAATAGAGAGAAGTTGGGGTGGGAAGAGGAGAGGGAGAGGAGATGGGGAAGGGGATAGTTGGGGTAGACCAGAATTACAGAGAGATACAGGGGGGGCATCAGCCATCAGAGAGGTCGGTGGTGTACAGAGACAACAAGATCTCGGGGACGTGTTCTACACAGAGGGGGGGAGGGGGGGCGCAATACATAGATAGTAGAAATACACCCCCCCCCCCTTTCTGGAAATAATCTTCATGTGTTGGCTGCTGGAGGTTGGCATGACATATAGGCCTGGATATGCTGCCATTGTATTTTCTATGGCACTGCAGAGACTCGGGCACTACTCAGGCGGCGGTGCGGCACACAGGAGGATTGCAGTTTATAGCGGTGAAGGGAGGGGGGAGACCTGAGATCCAGACTGATAGAAGATAGAGGGGGAGGGGGAGACATCTGTACCGCCGACAGAGGCCTTGTGATGCCCACAGAGGGTTCCCAACTCCCAGGACCCGCCACCCGGCCCCGTCATTAGCCGCCATTCGGCAGGAAGATGAGTGATGGCGATAACCTTTCATAGGTGGAGATGGATTAGATGGAGCGACAGATAAAAGATCAGAGGGACCCAGACAGCGCCAATAAAGGGCAGGAGAGCGCCGTCTCCCCGGAGTCACCGCCATGTGTGCCGACATCAGCCGAGGAGACTGAAGCCCACTTCCACCGCACAGCCGGAATAATGTCACCGCTACAAACCTCAGATCAGACGAGGGGCCCGCTCTACACCCCACCAACCTCAGATCAGACGGGGCCCCCCGCTCTACACCCCACCAACCTCAGATCAGACGAGGGGCCCCCCGCTCTACACCCCACCAACCTCAGATCAGACGGGGCCCCCCGCTCTACACCCCACCAACCTCAGATCAGACGAGGGGCCCCCCGCTCTACACCCCACCAACCTCAGATCAGACGAGGGGCCCCCCGCTCTACACCCCACCAACCTCAGATCAGACGGGGCCCCCCGCTCTACACCCCACCAACCTCAGATCAGACGAGGCCCCCGCTCTACACCCCACCAACCTCAGATCAGAGGAGGCCCCCGCTCTACACCCCACCAACCTCAGATCAGACGAGGGGCCCCCCGCTCTACACCCCACCAACCTCAGATCAGACGAGGGGCCCCCCGCTCTACACCCCACCAACCTCAGATCAGAGGAGGCCCCCGCTCTACACCCCACCAACCTCAGATCAGACGGGGCCCCCCGCTCTACACCCCACCAACCTCAGATCAGAGGAGGCCCCCGCTCTACACCCCACCAACCTCAGATCAGACGGGGCCCCCCGCTCTACACCCCACCAACCTCAGATCAGAGGAGGCCCCCCGCTCTACACCCCACCAACCTCAGATCAGACGAGGCCCCCGCTCTACACCCCACCAACCTCAGATCAGAGGAGGCCCCCGCTCTACACCCCACCAACCTCAGATCAGAGGAGGCCCCCCGCTCTACACCCCACCAACCTCAGATCAGACGAGGCCCCCGCTCTACACCCCACCAACCTCAGATCAGAGGAGGCCCCCGCTCTACACCCCACCAACCTCAGATCAGACGGGGTCCCCCGCTCTACACCCCACCAACCTCAGATCAGACAAGGGGCCCCCCGCTCTACACCCCACCAACCTCAGATCAGAGGAGGCCCCCCGTTCTACACCCCACCAACCTCAGATCAGACGAGGGGCCCCCCGCTCTACACCCCACCAACCTCAGATCAGAGGAGGCCCCCCGTTCTACACCCCACCAACCTGACAGACCTCAGTTCAGACGGTGCCCCCCGCTCTACACCCCACCAACCTCAGATCAGAGGAGGCCCCCCGCTCTACACCCCACCAACCTCAGATCAGACGGGGCCCCCCGCTCTACACCCCACCAACCTCAGATCAGACAAGGGGCCCCCCGCTCTACACCCCACCAACCTCAGATCAGAGGAGGCCCCCCGTTCTACACCCCACCAACCTCAGATCAGACGAGGGGCCCCCCGCTCTACACCCCACCAACCTCAGATCAGAGGAGGCCCCCCGTTCTACACCCCACCAACCTCAGATCAGACGGGGCCCCCCGTTCTACACCCCACCAACCTCAGATCAGACGAGGGGCCCCCCGCTCTACACCGCACCAACCTGGCAGACCTCAGATCAGACGAGGGGCCCCCCGCTCTACACCCCACCAACCTGACAGACCTCAGATCAGACAAGGGGCCCCCGCTCTATACCCCACCAACCTCAGATCAGAGGAGGCCCCCCGCTCTACACCCCACCAACCTCAGATCAGAGGAGGCCCCCCGCTCTACACCCCACCAACCTCAGATCAGAGGAGGCCCCCCGCTCTACACCCCACCAACCTCAGATCAGACAAGGGGCCCCCGCTCTACACCCCACCAACCTCAGATCAGAGGAGGCCCCCCGTTCTACACCCCACCAACCTCAGATCAGACGAGGGGCCCCCCGCTCTACACCCCACCAACCTCAGATCAGAGGAGGCCCCCCGTTCTACACCCCACCAACCTCAGATCAGACGGGGCCCCCCGTTCTACACCCCACCAACCTCAGATCAGACGAGGGGCCCCCCGCTCTACACCGCACCAACCTGGCAGACCTCAGATCAGACGAGGGGCCCCCCGCTCTACACCCCACCAACCTGACAGGCCTCAGATCAGACAAGGGGCCCCCGCTCTATACCCCACCAACCTCAGATCAGAGGAGGCCCCCCGCTCTACACCCCACCAACCTCAGATCAGAGGAGGCCCCCCGCTCTACACCCCACCAACCTCAGATCAGACGAGGCCCCCCGCTCTACACCCCACCAACCTCAGATCAGAGGAGGCCCCCCGCTCTACACCCCACCAACCTCAGATCAGAGGAGGCCCCCCGCTCTACACCCCACCAACCTCAGATCAGACGGGGCCCCCCGCTCTACACCCCACCAACCTCAGATCAGAGGAGGCCCCCCGCTCTACACCCCACCAACCTGACAGACCTCAGATCAGACAAGGAGCCCCCGCTCTACACCCCACCAACCTGACAGACCTCAGATCAGACGAGGCCCCCGCTCTACACCCCACCAACCTCGGATCAGACGAGGGGCCCGCTCTACACCCCACCAACCTGACAGATATCAGATGAGGCCCCCCGCTCTACACCCCACCAACCTGACAGATATCAGACGAGGCCCCCCGCTCTACACCCCACCAACCTCAGATCAGACGGGGCCCCCCGCTCTACACCCCACCAACCTCAGATCAGACGGGGCCCCCCGCTCTACACCCCACCAACCTCAGATCAGACAAGGGGCCCCCCGCTCTACACCCCACCAACCTCAGATCAGAGGAGGCCCCCCGTTCTACACCCCACCAACCTCAGATCAGACGAGGGGCCCCCCGCTCTACACCCCACCAACCTCAGATCAGAGGAGGCCCCCCGTTCTACACCCCACCAACCTCAGATCAGACGGGGCCCCCCGTTCTACACCCCACCAACCTCAGATCAGACGAGGGGCCCCCCGCTCTACACCCCACCAACCTCAGATCAGAGGAGGCCCCCCGCTCTACACCCCACCAACCTCAGATCAGACGAGGGGCCCCCCGCTCTACACCGCACCAACCTGGCAGACCTCAGATCAGACGAGGGGCCCCCCGCTCTACACCGCACCAACCTGGCAGACCTCAGATCAGACGAGGGGCCCCCCGCTCTACACCCCACCAACCTGACAGACCTCAGATCAGACAAGGGGCCCCCGCTCTATACCCCACCAACCTCAGATCAGAGGAGGCCCCCCGCTCTACACCCCACCAACCTCAGATCAGAGGAGGCCCCCCGCTCTACACCCCACCAACCTCAGATCAGAGGAGGCCCCCCGCTCTACACCCCACCAACCTCAGATCAGACAAGGGGCCCCCGCTCTACACCCCACCAACCTCAGATCAGAGGAGGCCCCCCGTTCTACACCCCACCAACCTCAGATCAGACGAGGGGCCCCCCGCTCTACACCGCACCAACCTGGCAGACCTCAGATCAGACGAGGGGCCCCCCGCTCTACACCCCACCAACCTGACAGGCCTCAGATCAGACAAGGGGCCCCCGCTCTATACCCCACCAACCTCAGATCAGAGGAGGCCCCCCGCTCTACACCCCACCAACCTCAGATCAGAGGAGGCCCCCCGCTCTACACCCTACCAACCTCAGATCAGACGAGGCCCCCCGCTCTACACCCCACCAACCTCAGATCAGAGGAGGCCCCCCGCTCTACACCCCACCAACCTCAGATCAGAGGAGGCCCCCCGCTCTACACCCCACCAACCTCAGATCAGAGGAGGCCCCCCGCTCTACACCCCACCAACCTCAGATCAGAGGAGGCCCCCCGCTCTACACCCCACCAACCTGACAGACCTCAGATCAGACAAGGAGCCCCCGCTCTACACCCCACCAACCTGACAGACCTCAGATCAGACGAGGTCCCCGCTCTACACCCCACCAACCTCGGATCAGACGAGGGGCCCGCTCTACACCCCACCAACCTCAGATGAGACGAGGCCCCCCGCTCTACACCCCACCAACCTGACAGACCTCAGATCAGACGAGGCCCCCGCTCTACACCCCACCAACCTGACAGATATCAGATGAGGCCCCCCGCTCTACACCCCACCAACCTGACAGATATCAGACGAGGCCCCCCGCTCTACACCCCACCAACCTCAGATCAGACGGGGCCCCCCGCTCTACACCCCACCAACCTCAGATCAGACGGGGCCCCCCGCTCTACACCCCACCAACCTCAGATCAGACAAGGGGCCCCCCGCTCTACACCCCACCAACCTCAGATCAGAGGAGGCCCCCCGTTCTACACCCCACCAACCTCAGATCAGACGAGGGGCCCCCCGCTCTACACCCCACCAACCTCAGATCAGAGGAGGCCCCCCGTTCTACACCCCACCAACCTCAGATCAGACGGGGCCCCCCGTTCTACACCCCACCAACCTCAGATCAGACGAGGGGCCCCCCGCTCTACACCGCACCAACCTGGCAGACCTCAGATCAGACGAGGGGCCCCCCGCTCTACACCGCACCAACCTGGCAGACCTCAGATCAGACGAGGGGCCCCCCGCTCTACACCCCACCAACCTGACAGACCTCAGATCAGACAAGGGGCCCCCGCTCTATACCCCACCAACCTCAGATCAGAGGAGGCCCCCCGCTCTACACCCCACCAACCTCAGATCAGAGGAGGCCCCCCGCTCTACACCCCACCAACCTCAGATCAGAGGAGGCCCCCCGCTCTACACCCCACCAACCTCAGATCAGAGGAGGCCCCCCGCTCTACACCCCACCAACCTGACAGACCTCAGATCAGACAAGGAGCCCCCGCTCTACACCCCACCAACCTGACAGACCTCAGATCAGACGAGGCCCCCGCTCTACACCCCACCAACCTCGGATCAGACGAGGGGCCCGCTCTACACCCCACCAACCTCAGATGAGACGAGGCCCCCCGCTCTACACCCCACCAACCTGACAGACCTCAGATCAGACGAGGCCCCCGCTCTACACCCCACCAACCTGACAGACCTCAGATCAGACGAGGCCCCCCGCTCTACACCCCACCAACCTCAGATCAGACGAGGCCCCCCCCCCGTTCTACACCCCACCAACCTGACAGACCTCAGATCAGACGAGGCCCCCCCGTTCTACACCCCACCAACCTGACAGACCTCAGATCAGACAAGGAGCCCCCGCTCTACACCCCACCAACCTGACAGACCTCAGATCAGACGAGGTCCCCGCTCTACACCCCACCAACCTGACAGACCTCAGATCAGACGAGGCCCCCACTCTACACCACTTACCTGCTGTACACTCCACTCACCCAACATACTGCCCCCACTCACCTACTGTGCACCCCACTCAGCTGACAAGCACCCTGATCACCTGCAGTACAATCCTCACCTGACAGACCCCCTATTCATTTCCCTTGTGGCAGTTCTGTCGATTGAGAGAGAAATCGATTGGTAGGAATATCCATGAATCCCGATTGGCTGAGGAGTTACAGAAAGTAACAAAATCAAACATCTTAAAATAATTTCTGATTGGTCTAAATATCCAGATGATCAACTGGCGGAATTTTCACATGACGCACAACCCTGGCTGACCGATGTTCTACCATACGCAGAATTCTCATTGGTCAGACTGACAGAATGCAGCATTTTGATTGGTGATATGCGGCTACACTGGCGCTTATGTTCCATCCCCCGTTCTCCTCTCTATGATATGTACATATATGATATGTCCTCATACACTGCCCCCCGCTCCCTGTCCCAGGGATCCCCGGACTTGTGCTGTTCCCGGTCTCCTCTCATGCGGCGGTGACGGCGGCGGCAGACAGAGGGTTACGGGATTGTGTCTATTATGTCGGCAGCCTGAGGCACAAAAGCCAATCAGCCCGGCTAATAAGAACAGTAATGGCAGAGAATTGGCTTTCTGATTGATTGTGATGGGCTGAGAGGAACGCCGAGCCCGAAATAAACACGTAATCGCGCTTTTCCAACCAATCCGCCGACACCGACCTGATCCTGGGAATAATGACTGGAGACTCACACGGCGGCTGACCACTGTGCCCCCCAATATCCAATCACTGCCCCCCGCCATGTCTGACCGATGCATCCCCCAATATCCAATCACTGCCCCCCGCCATGTCTGACCGATGCATCCCCCAATATCCAATCACTGCCCCCGCCATGTCTGACCGCTGTGCCCCCCAATATCCAATCACTGCCCCCCGCCATGTCTGACCGATGCGTCCCCCAATATCCAATCACTACCCCCCGCCATGTCTGACCGCTGCGTCCCCCAATATCCAATCACTGCCTCCCGCCATGTCTGACCGCTGCGTCCCCCAATATCCAATCACTGCCTCCCGCCATGTCTGATCCCCGGGTCCCCCAATATCCAATCACTGCCCCCCGCCATGTCTGACCGCTGCGTCCCCCAATATCCAATCACTGCCTCCCGCCATGTCTGACCGCTGGGTCCCCCAATATCCAATCACTGCCCCCCGCCATGTCTGACCGCTGCGTCCCCCAATATCCAATCACTGCCCCCCGCCATGTCTGACCGCTGTGCCCCCCAATATCCAATCACTGCCCCCGCCATGTCTGACCACTGCATCCCCCAATATCCAATCACTGCCTCCCGCCATGTCTGACCGCTGCGTCCCCCAATATCCAATCACTGCCTCCCGCCATGTCTGACCGCTGCGTCCCCCAATATCCAATCACTGGCCCCCGCCATGTCTGACCGATGCATCCCCCAATATCCAATCACTGCCCCCCGCCATGTCTGACCGCTGTGCCCCCCAATATCCAATCACTGGCCCCCGCCATGTCTGACCGATGCATCCCCCAATATCCAATCACTGCCTCCCGCCATGTCTGACCGCTGCGTCCCCCAATATCCAATCACTGCCTCCCGCCATGTCTGACCGCTGGGTCCCCCAATATCCAATCACTGCCTCCCGCCATGTCTGACCGCTGCGTCCCCCAATATCCAATCACTGCCTCCCGCCATGTCTGACCGCTGGGTCCCCCAATATCCCAATCACTGCCTCCCACCATGTCTGACCGCTGCGTCCCCCAATATCCAATCACTGCCCTCCCGCCATGTCTGACCGCTGCGTCCCCCAATATCCAATCACTGCCTCCCGCCATGTCTGACCGCTGGGGTCCCCCAATATCCAATCACTGCCTCCCGCCATGTCTGACCGCTGCGTCCCCCAATATCCAATCACTGCCTCCCGCCATGTCTGACCGCTGGGTCCCCCAATATCCAATCACTGCCTCCCACCATGTCTGACCGCTGCGTCCCCCAATATCCAATCACTGCCTCCCACCATGTCTGACCGCTGTGTCCCCCAATATCCAATCACTGCCTCCCGCTATGTCTGATCCCCGGGTCCCCAATATTCAATCACTGCCTCCCGCTATGTCTGATCCCCGGGTCCCCCAATATTCAATCACTGCCTCCCGCCATGTCTGACCGCTGCGTCCCCCAATATCCAATCACTGCCTCCCGCCATGTCTGACCGCTGCGTCCCCCAATATCCAATCACTGCCTCCCGCCATGTCTGACCGCTGGGTCCCCCAATATCCAATCACTGCCTCCCGCCATGTCTGACCGCTGCGTCCCCCAATATCCAATCACTGCCTCCCGCCATGTCTGACCGCTGGGTCCCCCAATATCCAATCACTGCCTCCCACCATGTCTGACCGCTGCGTCCCCCAATATCCAATCACTGCCTCCCGCCATGTCTGACCGCTGCGTCCCCCAATATCCAATCACTGCCTCCCGCCATGTCTGACCGCTGGGTCCCCCAATATCCAATCACTGCCTCCCGCCATGTCTGACCGCTGCGTCCCCCAATATCCAATCACTGCCTCCCGCCATGTCTGACCGCTGGGTCCCCCAATATCCAATCACTGCCTCCACCATGTCTGACCGCTGCGTCCCCCAATATCCAATCACTGCCTCCCGCTATGTCTGATCCCCGGGTCCCCCAATATTCAATCACTGCCTCCCGCTATGTCTGATCCCCGGGTCCCCCAATATTCAATCACTGCCTCCCGCCATGTCTGATCCCCGGGTCCCCCAATATCCAATCACTGCCTCCCGCCATGTCTGATCCCCGGGTCCCCCAATATTCAATCACTGCCTCCCGCTATGTCTGATCCCCGGGTCCCCCAATATTCAATCACTGCCTCCTACAATCCCCTCACTCTCCTGGCACACTAGTCCCCCCCCATTAGTCCGGGCCCCCACTCTTCTGGCACATCAGTCCCTCTCACCAGCCCCGGGCCCCCCCAATCTCCTAGAACACTAGTCCCCCCGCCAGCCCCAAACCCCCCACTCTCCTGGCACACCAGTCCCCCCGCCAGCCCTGGCCCCCCTACATCACAAAGTACAAATCCCGAGAGGGCAACGTCTTCCTCCTCGTCATTCCTCTGCAGTCATCGCCCTCCATCCTGTTTATTTGGGCTGCCGATCCAAGTCCCAGAATAGGTGACACCGCTTGGCGACGCTCGCCCAGATCGGAGGGCTTTTTTTTCTGCGTTTTTTTTTTCCCGGTGTGCGCTGCCAGGAGCCGCCCACATCCTGGTCACCGCTACTGATTCACATGAAGATTATCCGGGCTGACAGACGCTGGGCGATCGCATGATATGCTGCAGGCGAGGCCTCTGCCAGCTTTCTCCAATCATTGAATGGAGCCATGATGATGTGGCAGGACGCCGCGCCGCCAACACAAAAATGCACAGCGAATCTCGGCGCTCAAACAGCTACATGAGCGACTTTGGTGCGATTGGTGTGTGCAGGCCAGCCTATAGAATTCAGTGGGTGTGTCCTATGTGGGTGCAGGCCAGCCTATAGAAAGCAGTGGGTGTGACCTATGTGGGTGCAGGCCAGCCTATAGAAATCAGTGGGTGTGTCCTATGTGGGTGCAGGCCAGCCTATAGAAATCAGTGGGTGTGACCTATGTGTGTGCAGGCCAACCTATAGAAATCAGTGGGTGTGACCTATGTGTGTGCAGGCCAGCCTATAGAAATCAGTGGGTGTGACCTATGTGTGTGCAGGCCAGCCTATAGAAATCAGTGGGTGTGACCTATGTGTGTGCAGGCCAACCTATAGAAATCAGTGGGTGTGACCTATGTGTGTGCAGGCCAACCTATAGAAATCAGTGGGTGTGACCTATGTGTGTGCAGGCTAGCCTATAGAAATCAGTGGGTGTGACCTATGTGTGTGCAGGCCAGCCTATAGAAATCAGTGGGTGTGACCTATGTGTGTGTGCAGGCCAGCCTATAGAAATCAGTGGGTGTGACCTATGTGTGTGCAGGCCAGCCTATAGAAATCAGTGGGTGTGACCTATGTGTGTGCAGGCCAACCTATAGAAATCAGTGGGTGTGACCTATGTGTGTGCAGGCCAACCTATAGAAATCAGTGGGTGTGACCTATGTGTGTGCAGGCCAACCTATAGAAATCAGTGGGTGTGACCTATGTGTGTGCAGGCCAGCCTATAGAAATCAGTGGGTGTGACCTATGTGTACGGGAAACACTGGGCGATCATAGGTATGAACGCATTGCTACGGATACAATGTAGTAGCACTATGGATACAATGTAGTAGCGCTTTCGGATTAATAATCCGTGTACTTTATGCAATGAGCAACATTTTCCAGCACGCTGGACATTTTGAATTTTTTATTAATGTACGGAAAATGGCGTCCAGCGTTGTATCAGGTGGGAAAAAAAAAATGTTTAATAAAAAAGACATTAAAAAAAAAAAACCCAGAAGAAGACAACATTCTCCAAAATCCTCCCCCGACACGAATGTCAAATCCGATCTCATCGCCCCTCCCCTGCGTCGGTATAATGAAAATTTGCACAGCGCGGCGCTTGGGGGAGGAATAAAGTTATTTCGCAGAAATGCGTAATATAAAAAAAATTTAAATAAAAAAAAAACTTTATAGAGCGGATGGCGGCGCAGCAGACGGATTAACCCTTCGCCGCCCCACGTCCATCACTCCTCCTCTGGCCGCCTCCCCCTGGCGCTGTCACGCTATCATCTCAGCTAACAAGTCGCCCGGATTAGAGACGGAGCAATGCGGTAATGCCGCGTGTCTAATTAACATTTTAATTCCATTATAGCTTCTGCCTAGAGCGCGGACCGGCTGCGTCGCCTAAGCTGCGCTATTTCGGAGTGTTACTCGCAGCGGCTGCGATTTTTTTCCCCGGAGGATTCCCCGCTATCAGAAAAAAAAAAAAAAAAAGAAAGAAAAGTGTTGAGCGTTTTTTTTTGCTGGCGATGAATGATTTTTTCTTAATCCCTGGTGAGCGCGTTGCTACGGAAACCAGCTGCACGCGCTCCGAGGAAGCATCCATTTTAACCCGCCTGACACTTCATACATCTCCCCAAACAAGCCGTCCGGCTAGGATAGCAGGCCGGAGAGGGAAGCGCTGCGCCCGCCCCGACCCGCTAATCACTGCGTGAGGCCCCTCCCCCCCGGCGACCATTCTTTCGCAAAATCGGCGGCTTCCTTGTCCGCTTTGTTCCATTGTGACCGCACAGGCTCTTGAAGTGCCTCGAGGGAAAAAAAAAAAAGGTACGGTAGATGCACGGAATTCTGCAGCCAACTGTAGAGCGCTGCAGATAAAGAGAATGAGGCTCCTTTAAGAACTGAAGCGATAGATGCCAAGGGTTCTTCAAGAGCGGGTAGAACCATCTGCAAAAGACGACTGACGGAAGGCGGGATTTACCCTTTGAGGAGTATGCGACCCATGTGACAGGTCCTCTTCATCAGTGGTTGGCCTCATAGGGGAGGCACAAGGGGCACCGGCCACAGGTAGGAATCCCATCGGTCTCCTCCTCCTTGGCGAACGCTCCGGGTCGAAGGCGCAATCCTCTGTTTGGTGATGTGTGAAACAACGAGCCGAGGGGGCTGATTAGAGGACCGCCAATGATGAAAGGCTGCCGGAAAAGTGGTGTTAAAATGTTTGTTTCTTCCTCTGGCCAGCCACAGCTGAGTGCTTTGATCTGACGGGCCATTTAAGAGGCACATTTTCCTGCTAATGCTGCAAAGTGAGCTTTTTGAAGTGAGGTGATGAGCGTGAGGAGCTGGCAGGGTGAGAGCGTACATTCTGGAGGCGGAAAAGATTCACTGTTCACATTCACTGGATGTACCGATCCTCAACCGGAGTCCAAACCTTATTCCAGGACTTGAACCCTCATCCAAACCGGCCCCCTACTTCTCAGCCAACACCCAAACTTGTCCCCAACACCGCAACCTTCAGCCAAACTTGTCCCCAACACCTCAGCCAACATCTAAACCTGCCCCCAACTACTCAGCCAACATCCAAACCTGTCCCCAACGCCTTATCCAACACCCAAACCTGTCCCCAACATCTAAACCCGTCCCCAACATCTAAACCCACCCCCAACTACTCAGCCAACATCCAAACCTGTCCCCAACGCCTTATCCAACCTGTCCCCACATCTAAACCCGCCCCCAACTACTCAGCCAACATCCAAACCTGTCCCCAACGCCTTATCCAACACCCAAACCTGTCCCCAACATCTAAACCCGTCCCCAACATCTAAACCCACCCCCAACTACTCAGCCAACATCCAAACCTGTCCCCAACGCCTTATCCAACACCCAAACCTGTCCCCAACATCTAAACCCGTCCCCAACATCTAAACCCACCCCCAACTACTCAGCCAACATCCAAACCTGTCCCCAACGCCTTATCCAACACCCAAACCTGTCCCCAACATCTAAACCCGTCCCCAACATCTAAACCCGCCCCCAACTACTCAGCCAACATCCAAACCTGTCCCCAACCTGTCCTCAACACCTCATCCAACATCCAAACCTTGGCCTAACTTATCATCCAACATCCAAACCTATCCAACACATCATCCAAAAACTAAACCTCCCCCCAACATCCAAACCTGTCCTCAACACCTCATCCAACATCCAAACCTTGGCCTAACTTATCATCCAACATCCAAACCTATCCAACACATCATCCAAAAACTAAACCTCCCCCCAACATCCAAACCTGTCCTCAACACCTCATCCAACATCCAAACCTTGGCCTAACTTATCATCCAACATCCAAACCTATCCAACACATCATCCAAAAACTAAACCTCCCCCCAACATCCAAACCTGTTCCCAACACCTCATCCAACATCTAAACCTGCCCTCAACTACTCATCCAACATCCAAACCAGTTCAGAAAACCTCATCCAACATCCAAACCTTGGCCCAACTACCCATGCAACATCAAAACCTGTCCCCAACCCCTCAACCAACATCCAAACCTGTTCCCAAACTCTCACCCCCCCCATCCAAACCTTCATCTAAGCCTGCCCCAACACCTCATCCAACATCCAAACGTTGGCCCAACTTCTCATCCAACGTCCAAACCTGTCCAAGACCTCATCCAACATCCAAACCTGTTCCCAACACCTCATCCAGACCTTGGCCCAACTTCTCTCCCCCCCCCCCCACATCCAAACTTTCATCTAAACCTGCCCCAACACCTTAACCTTCATCCAAACCTTGGCCAAACTATTCATCCAACATCCCATACCCGTCTCCAACAGCTCAACCTTCATCTAAACCTGCCCCCAACACCTCAGCCCTTATCCAAACCTGTCACCAACACCTCATCCAACATCCAAACCTGTCCCAACACCTCATCCAACATCCAAACCTTGGTTCAACTTCTCCTCCAACATCCAAACCTGGCCTCCTCACCTCATCCAACATCCAAACCCATCACTAACATCTCAACCTTCATCCAAACCTGTCCCCAGCACCACATCCAACATCCAAACCTGTCCCAACACCTCCTCAGTACCAGTCCCCAGCACATTAACCTTCATTCACAATTGCCTTCATAACCTCAACCCTTATCCAAACCTGCTCCCAACACCTCATCCAACATCCAAACCTTGGTCCAACTTCTCATCGAACATCCAAACCTGGCCTCCTCACCTCATCCAACATCCAAACCCATCACTAACATCTCAACCTTCATCCAAACCTGTCCCCAGCACCACATCCAACATCCAAACCTGCCCCCAACACCTCAACCTTCATCCAAACATGCATCCAACACCTCAAACATCCAGACCTTTCCCCAGCACCACATCCAACATCCAAACCTGTCCCCAGCACCACATTCAACATCCAAACCTGCCCCCAACACCTCAACCTTCATCCAAACATGCATCCAACACCTCAAACATCCAGACCTTTCCCCAGCACCACATCCAACATCCAAACCTGTCGCCAACAACTCATCCAACATCCAAACCTGTCCCAACACCTCCTAAATCAGCATGCATCAATCCTCCTCTGTACCCATCTCCAGCACCTTAACCTTCAGTCATAATTGCTTTCAAAACCTCAACCCTTATCCAAACCTATCCCCAACACCTCAACCCTTATTCCCATTCTCAACGTCTCCACCTAATCTCTACCACTTTGTCCTTTGTTCCTTCCACTTGTACAATAGATTGGACTGTATACACTGTATCTCTGTAGAGCACACACTTCTCTCCAGCAGTTCTGTCCGCTCTCGCTGGACTGCTATTGCTATCTAATATTTAATGTAAATAATATATGTGCCCCATCAAAGAACCGGCATGTTTCGTCATTCGGACTCATCAGGCTCGGCACACAGCCACACGAGGCTAGGATCTCATTATTGCCTCCATCCACCCCCGGCTCCGGCGCCTGTCCTGGGGGAGAACGACAATTCCTAAAGCGACTGTTTAATAAGAAATCTCACTCGCCGGCGGAGGCTCGAGTCTTCCAGATTATTTATTAAAACACAACTTCAACAATCGGGGAAAAACAAACAGTTTATCAACAGAGTCTGCCCTTTTCTCCCCTGATAAGTGAGAAATAGCGAGGGGGGAACGCGGCGAAGCCGGATTATCACCTACCCAACGGAACACCTCTGCAAACAGCGCGGAGAAAATAAGAATCAATTTCAATTTTCTACCCTTTTACAAACAGAAGACTCGACGACATCGTCAAACATCATGAGGCACACGACTCCATCAAATCCTATCTGCGTATTTCACCGACCGTTCCCGTCTTTTTTATGCCAGCTTCCACCTCTTTATCCTTTTGAATAAAGATGGCTTTGATTTTCAAGGCTGTTCGAAAAAAAAGCTCTCTTTGAATGTGTTGGCTTTCTTTCTGTATATAGATTATATGGGAGACCCCCCCATATCCACCTACTTATGGACACCCTGATCCACCTGAACCCTCAGTTGATGATGACGTGACCCATGAGCGGTCACTTTGATCCTCCATTCCTTCCCTCCTTTCCATGTAGAAGAAGCTCCTCCAACCCTCACGTAGTCCACAGATCATCCAGTCATCATAAAAACAGTAAAGGAGCTGGGGGAAGGGATGAGGAATACTAAAAAATGTTTCTGTGGGAACATCGGGAATGGTTCACAGAAATTTTACAATTTTGACAATGGTGGTTCAAAAGGGTGAAACGAAACGGGCTTCAAAAAGGTTTTTAAGGGATATGGAAGGTCCTTCAAGGAGCTGTTCTTGAGCCAAATAGTCCACGATGTATTGAGTAACATTAATACCGCCTCAGCTCCTCAAGAAAATAGGAACAATTTCATTAATGTTTAAACTAAAGACATATAATGCAACCCCAACCAATAAAGATTGTACTGGACTCCACCCATAAATATACAAAAATGAACACTGATACAATATTGTGTCATTTCATCATTTCAGCCTTATTGAGACCAGGGCCTGGCAAATTCCTCAAAAAACTTCCATGCCCCAACAGTAAAAAAAAAAAAAAAAAAAAAAAAAAAATTATATATATATATATATATATATATATATATATATATATATACAATAAATGTATGGAAAGGCAAAACGTATTGAAACACTGGAAGGCTCTGGATTGGGCTGGGTGTCATTGTGGGGAGGGTTAGCAGACTTGGTGGGGATACGGTTTCTGGGATGGCTGGAGGAAACTGAGAAGGATGGGGTCTCTGTCGGGCACTAGGGGTCTCTCCAGTATGCTTGGGACTGGGAGACGGGGACTGGGATTGGGATGGGAGATGGCAGGGTGCTTTAGTGGTTTGGAGGCATTGCGGGATGGGGAAGTTGGAACTATAGGAGGCTGAAGGCTCTGCAGTAGGCTGGGGGGGGGGGGGTGGCACTGTGGGAGATTGGGAGGCTTTGTGGGAGGGTAGAAAGCATTATGGGTGGTTTAGGGTGCATTGTGCTCTGCTATAGTAGGTTTTGGGGCACTATGGGACTGAGGAGGCACTGTGGTCCACAGCTGTAGAGTGGGGGCACTAAGGGAGCTAGTAGGCACTGTGGTGAACTATTGTAGGTTGGCAGGGCACTATGGGAGGAAGGAGGCACTGTGGTCCACTATGGTAGGTTGGGGGGAACTATGGTAGCTAGAAGGCACTGTGGAAGGTTGGAGGCACTGTCATTGTGCCCCGCTATGGTAGGTTTTGGGGCACTAGTGAGGCAGTGTGGTCCACTATGGTAGTTTGAGGGGCACTATGGGAGTGAGGAGGCACTGTGGGCACTACGGATCACTATGGTAGGTGTGAGAGCACTGTGGAAGGTTGGGGGGGGGCATTGTTGTCCACTATGGAAGGTTAAGGGGCACTATGGGACTGAGGAGGAACTCTGGGCAACTATGGTAGGTGTGGGAGTATTGTGGGAGGGTTGGGCTGCATTGTGGTCCACTATAATAGGTTTGGGGCACTATGGGAGTGAGGAGGCACTGTGGTCCACTACTGAAGAGTGAGGGGGGTACTAAGGGAGCTAGGAGGCACTGTGGTTAACTATAGTAGGTTGGGGGGCACTGTGGGAGATTGGGGGGGCATTGTGCTCCACTATGGCAGTTTTGGGGGCAATATGGAAGCTAGGATTCATGTGGGCGCACTATAGGAGCTAGGAGGCACTGTGGGAGGTGGGGGGGGGGCGATCTTGTGCTCCACTGTGGTAGGTTTGAAGGACACTATGGGCGTGAGGAGGCATTGTGAGCCACTATGGCAGGTTTGGGGGCACTATGGGAGCTAGGAGGCACTGTGGTCCACCATGGCAGGTCAGGGGCACTATGGTCCACTATGGTAGGTTGAGGGGCACTATGGGAGCTATGAGACCTTGTGAGAGCTTGGAGGGGGGGGTATCTGCAGTAGGTTAGAGGCCCAGTAGGAGGGAGGCCACAGCCCAGTGGTTGATAATCTCTGGTCTACGAAGTCCACACAGCAAAAGTTCAAACTAAAAAAGAAAAAAAAAAAATTGGTCATCTTGTGGGATAGTCGCTCCACTTGGAAACCATCATATCTTGGGCTTCCAAAGCTGGCTCTGACCCCACTATGGTGTGAGAGACCCTCTTGTACTGGCCTGGGCATTTGGATGAAACTGAGGACCCAAGTGTAGACATCTGGCGGGTAATTCAGATTGAGGATCATCGGAATGCTGAATACGTTTTTGGGTGTTGGGACCCTTGATCTCGCCCCCCTACCCAACAATGGGTGGGGATGCTGAGTCTACAGGGTTCAGCTTTTGTACTCGGCAGCCAGTTAATGCCGAGGCGGCAGTATGAATCCCCCCAGCGGCGCCGGTATTATCCTGCAGAAGGTTTTATGGTTTAGAAGTTATCGGTTGCTGCAGCCCGGCGGGGAGGCGTTCTCGTCCCCGGCCGTATGATGTACCGCGGCGTGCCGCTTCCCTGCCATCTCTCTATATAAAGTCCATAAAATATCGCCGGCGTCATCTTCCTCTTTATTGTTTGGCTGCGCCCAGAGGAGGAAGCAGCACGGCGGTGCCCCGGGGCCGGTGAACGATGCCCGGCTGGCGAATGATGAATAGGATTGTTTTTTTGTAGGTGAGCGTTTGGAAGAGCGGAGATAACAGAGTGACGCGGCGTCTCTCCGAGGCCCCGAGTACAAAATAATACATCACTATTACTGTTCACCGTGACATTTAGACTCCGCGCAGTTTATACAGATCAGCTCGCCAAACACGCCAGCTGCCCTGGATACGCCGCGCTGTTGACATTTTCTGAGGTCGCTCGTCCCTCTGCGCTGCCCCCCCCTCCCATCCCCCGGCCTAATTCAGGTAAGTACACACAATCAACCCCCGGCCATGCTGGATATGTTAATGGCCCTGAGAAGTGCAATCCGCTGGAGAGCCGAGATAAGAGGTCATGTGGCTGCCAGCTGTTCACACCGCGACTCTCCAAAAAACGCACGGCGGCGAAAAAAAAAAAACGCAAAGCGACCGAGGAACTCCCAAATATCTCTGGAGACCCAAAAAGCTGCAGATATATCGACGATATACATTTATATAGCTCTGACATATACTGCAGAGAACACTGAGCCAGTCACATCAGTCTCTGTACAGAGGAGCTTACACTCTAATGTCCCCTCCCCCCCACAGTCACATCAGTCTCTGTACAGAGCAGCTTACACTCTAATGTCCCCTCCCCCCCCCACAGTCACATCAGTCTCTGTACAGAGGAGCTTACAATCTAATGTCCCCTCCCCCACAGTCACATCAGTCTCTGTACAGAGAAGCTTACACTCTAATGTCCCCTCCCCCCCACAGTCACATCAGTCTCTGTACAGAGGAGCTTACACTCTAATGTCCCCTCCCCCCCCCACAGTCACATCAGTCTCTGTACAGAGGAGCTTACACTCTAATGTCCCCTCCCCCCACAGTCACATCAGTCTCTGTACAGAGGAGCTTACACTCTAATGTCCCCTCCCCCCACAGTCACATCAGTCTCTGTACAGAGGAGCTCACACTCTAATGTCCCCTCCCCCCCACAGTCACACACTATTATTATTATACATTGATATAGCTCTGACATATACCGCAGTGCTGTACAGAGAACAAACCACCCCCCCCCCCCCCACGCTCTTAGTGTCGCCATTTTGCCGCCTTTGCGGCTTTCGCCATCCTATAAATTAAGGGGGGTGGGGATGGTAGAGGTGCAGCATAACAAAGGTTGATCGCTCTGCTGACCTTTAGAAAACGAACGGCGAAGATTATTGTACGGGACGCAAAAAAAAAAAAAAAAAAAAGATATAAATAATTTCGCCATGACCCAACGGACGCAATTGTGACGGATCGCCGTGAGGGGAGGAGGCAGAAGAGAGCATTGCAGGTGTGACGGCACAGGTGAATTATTCGCCAGTGGAAGGATCGCGGCGCCTGCCGACAGATGTGCTTACGGCGGTGAAGTGCGGCGGGTGGGGGAGGGGGGCTGACACTGATAAAGTTCCCGTATTGTTGTGTTTAGAGAGAGTCAGACACAGGAGACTTCCTGACCTGGATTTTAATGCAATAAACTTCCTTTGTGCGTCGTGCGGCCAGCGCCAAACCGCGAGCGGCTTTTTATAGGCACAACCTAGAAATTATGCAGACGCAGAGCGCGCCAGCGGAAGGAGCGGATCATAAATCACCGGCCCCGCGCGCCGCGCGCAGCGCAGATCATGGCAGGAATTTTATGGGCGCTCAATAAAAAAAAATAAAAAAAAGGGAAGGATGGCGGCGTGTAATGAAGGCGGGCGGACTGGGAGCCATCCGCGTATTCCTGGGTACCCCCCGCGCCCGCCAACGCGTTATTGGCGTGGGGTGTCCCAGGACGGGCATCAACCTCGCAAAACACAAATAAAAACCCGCCGAGAAAGTTAATTAGTGCCATAAGATGCTGAACAACGAAGGCGGCGGCCACTCGTCCCCCGGCGCTGCGGCAATAAAAGGCGAAGAGTATTAGGAACAAGATGGCGGGATGGTTTCTGAGGCTGGAGCCAGCGCTGCAGCAATAAAAAGGCGAAACGCAGGGGGGGGGGGGGAGTTTCCGAGCTGGTGCTGTGGCAATAAAAGGTGAAACGTATTATAACAAGATGGCAGAACGCGGGGCAGTTTCCGAGGTTGGATTTGGCGCAGCAGCAATAAGAGGAAGAGTATTAGGAACAAGATGGCAGAACGCGGGGCGGTTTCCGAGGCTGGATGTGGAGCTGCGGCAATAAAAGGAAGAGTATTAGGAACAAGATGGCAGAACGCGGGGCGGTTTCCGAGGTTGGATTTGGCGCAGCGGCAATAAGAGGAAGAGTATTAGGAACAAGATGGCAGAACGCGGGGCGGTTTCCGAGGTTGGATTTGGCGCAGCGGCAATAAGAGGAAGAGTATTAGGAACAAGATGGCAGAACGCGGGGCGGTTTCCGAGGCTGGATGTGGAGCTGCGGCAATAAAAGGAAGAGTATTAGGAACAAGATGGCAGAACGCGGGGCGGTTTCCGAGGTTGGATTTGGCGCAGCGGCAATAAGAGGAAGAGTATTAGGAACAAGATGGCAGAACGCGGGAAAGGCGAAGAGTATTAGGAATAAGATGGCGGAACGCGGGACGGTTTCCTGGGCTGATCGCAAAACACATGGTGGTTCATGCCAACCTGAATTTTTAAGAATATTTTAGAAAAGATTTCCAATGGAATTGGCTGCGCTGAAGATCCGCGTTGTGCGTTCAACGCCTATTTATGTGAAATTTTCAAAAAGATCTAAATTATCGGTCAGCGGTAGATATCTGTCAGCTCGCCGGACATTTTTTGCCGATGCGGCTCACTGTATTAACCAATGAGAATCCAACAACTGAAGCCAACCGTGGACACCGCTCTGTGGACGCACAGGGCGGTAGAACGTTTATGAAGAGTGGCCCCTTCCCCTATGGGATTTGCGGTCAGCTACCCCTCCAGTCCACCAATCAGAACATGCCGCAGGAGCCTTTTGTCGCACTGCACATTTCCTTGTTGGCAGTGCGGCACAGTGACTGCGTCGTGTTAATCCTTTACCAGAGACCATGTGATCTGTGCCTGGGCTTTGGGTCACATCATGGCGCCATGGAACCTACCGGAGACCATGTGATCTGTGCCTGGGATTTGGGTCACATGATGGATCTCAGGAACCTACCGGAGACCATGTGATCTGTGCCTGGGCTTTTGGTAATATTACGGCACTCAGGAACCTCCTGGAGATCATGTGATCTGTGCCTGGGCTTTGGGTCACATGATGGATCTCTCAGGAACCTACTGGAGATCATGTGATCTGTGCCTGGGATTTGGGTCACATGATGTATCCCAGGAACCTACTGGAGATCATGTGATCTGTGCCTGGGATTTGGGTCACATGATGTATCCCAGGAACCTACTGGAGATCATGTGATCTGTGCCTGGGCTTTTGGTCATATTATGGCACTCAGGAACCTCCTGGAGATCATGTGATCTGTGCCTGGGATTTGGGTCACATGATGGATCTCAGGAATCTCCTGGAGATCATGTGATCTGTGCCTGGGCTTTGGGTCACATGATGGCACTCTGGAACCTACCAGACACCATGTGATCTGTGCCTAGGCTTTGGGCCACATAATAGATCTCAGGAACCTACTGGAGATCATGTGATCTGTGCCTGGGCTTTGGGTCATATGTATCCGAGGAACCTACCGGAGACCATGTGATCTGTGCCTGGGCTTTTGGTAATATTACGGCACTCAGGAACCTCCTGGAGATCATGTGATCTGTGCCTGGGCTTTGGGCCACATGATGGATCTCAGGAACCTACCAGACACCATGTGATCTGTGCCTAGGCTTTGGGTCGCATGATGCATTGCAGGAACCTACTGGAGATCATGTGATCTGTGCCTGGGATTTGGGTCACATGATGGATCTCAGGAACCTACCAGACACCATGTGATCTGTGCCTAGGCTTTGGGCCACATGATGGATCTCAGGAACCTACTGGAGATCATGTGATCTGTGCCTGGGATTTGGGCCACATGATGGATCTCAGGAACCTACCAGACACCATGTGATCTGTGCCTAGGCTTTGGGTCGCATGATGCATCGCAGGAACCTATCGGAGACCATGTGATCTGTGCCTGGGATTTGGGTCACATGATGTATCCCAGGAACCTACTGGAGATCATGTGATCTGTGCCTGGGATTTGGGCCACATGATGGATCTCAGGAACCTACCAGACACCATGTGATCTGTGCCTGGGATTTGGGTCACATGATGGATCTCAGGAACCTACTGGAGATCATGTGATCTGTGCCTGGAATTTGGGTCACATGATGTATCCCAGGAACCTACTGGAGATCATGTGATCTGTGCCTAGGCTTTGGGTCGCATGATGCATCGCAGGAACCTATCGGAGACCAAGTGATCTGTGCCTAGGCTTTTGGTCACATGATCGAGCTCGACAGCCTACTGAAGACCGTGTGACCTGCGCCGTGTCCTCCCACCCCATTACCCGACGTGCTCAAGGTTGTTGGGTTGAAATTTACACACCGCCGAAGTCGGGGAGGTTTTATGAACCTCAATAAAGTCGGGACGGGTCAGTGCTGACCTTCGGGAGAATCTCCAGCCACCGCGCCATCCCTCACCGCCATCACCACCCCTCCCCCCCATCATCCCCGGGGAAATCTGGAGGCCTGAACTGCCGATCGATGTGTGAAGTAGGTGATCAGCATAGAGCGGTAACGCGATCCGGGGGAGGAGGGGGGGGAGGGGAGAGGGGACAGTAATTATGAAAAACACAATTAGACGAAGTGTCGGCTTGCCGGGAACGATTTGTAACCGGAGAAAGCGGGTGAGGAGAGTTGGCGAGGCGGAAGGCGCACTCAGCGAATTCCCGGAGAACGCTCGCCTGTAAGTGAGGAAGACAAATGGCCGGCCTTCGCCGCGCGTTACCGCTCCCACCAATCACACCGCCGATATATATATATATATATTACACACACACACACATATAGGGCTCATTATAAATATCTTCCACGCAACTTTCCAATCGCAGAGGAGACTTCACCCCTCCTCTCCTCCAATGGTAGAGGACGTAGTGCCCAACACCCCCATAAACTTCTCTCCCACTTTCTGCTCCTCTGAGAGCGGCCAATCCCAGCACAATCCAAATTCACACTTGACAATGCCTTCATCTTCTTTTCGCTCCAGAAGGACAGCACCATCTTTGTTCAGGCATCATCCAGCGTCACCATCTACTTTCTGGGCTGAGATAATGGCTCAGAGGTGACACAATCATGGAAATTCTGGTGCCTGTGAAGTTCTTGGCAGTGTTCACAAATGTCTGACACAGATCAGCCCCTGCCTCTCACCTTGTGACTGGATAAAAAGTTACAATGTACAGTCTGATCACTGGGGGAGGGGAGACTGAGGAAATGCTTCCTCCTCCTTCCACAAAGTTCAAATGTACAGTCTAATCACTAGTGGAGGGGAAACAGAGGGAATGGTTCCGCCTCCTTCTACAAGAGTTACAATGTACAGTCTGAGGAGTGGGGGGCGGGAGACTGAGGAAATGCTTCCTCCTGCCTACAGCAGACTGGTGACATCTCAGCCTAGGCACAGTCATTGACTGGAGCTCAAGGATGGATTTTTAATGATAGTTGGAGGTTTTCTGTACTTGGGGGCTGGTTCTGGAAGGATAGCGGTGACTGATGGGTCCACCTTAAGGATGGAGGCTTCCTGAACAATGTTGCTGTACTTGGGGGCTTAATTGAGGTGGCTGATGGGTCCACCTTAAGGATGGAGGCTTCCTGAACAATGTTGCTGTACTTGAGGGATTTATTGAGGTGACCAATGGGTCCCCCTTAAGGATGGAGGCTTCCTGAACAATGTTGCTGTAGTTGGGGGCTGGTCCGGGATTTATTGAGGTGACTGATGGGTCCACCTTAAGGATGGAGGCTTCCTGGACAATGCTGCTGTAGTTGGGGGCTGGTCCGGGATGGATTGCGGTGACTGGTGGGTCCACCTTAAGAATGGAGGCTTCCCGAACAATGTTGCTATAGTTGGGGGCTGGTCCGGGATGGATTGCGGTGACTGATGGGTCCCCCTTAAGGATGAAGGCTTCCTGGACAATGCTGCTGTAGTTGGGGGCTGGTCCGGGATGGATTGCGGTGACTGATGGGTCCCCCTTAAGAATGGAGGCTTCCCGAACAATGTTGCTATAGTTGGGGGCTGGTCCGGGATGGATTGCGGTGACTGATGGGTCCCCCTTAAGGATGAAGGCTTCCTGAACAATGTTGCTGTAGTTGGGGGGCTTTATTGAGGTGAGTGATGGGTCCACCTTAAGGATGGAGGCTTCCTGAAAAATGTTGCTGTAGTTGGGGGCTGGTCCGGGATTTATTGAGGTGACTGATGGGTCCCCCTTAAGGATGGAGGCTTCCTGAACAATGTTGCTGTAGTTGGGGGCTGGTCTGGGATTTATTGAGATGACTGATGGGTCCCCCTTAAGAATGGAGGCTTCCCGAACAATGTTGCTATAGTTGGGGGGCTTTATTGAGGTTACTGATGGGTCCCCCTTAAGGATGGAGGCTTCCTGAACAATGTTGCTGTACTTGGGGGCTTTATTGAGGTGACTGATGGGTCCCCCTTAATGATGGAGGCTTCCTGAACAATGTTGCTGTAGTTGGGGGCTGGTCCGGGATGGATTGCGGTGACTGATGGGTCCCCCTTAAGGATGAAGGCTTCCTGAACAATGTTGCTGTAGTTGGGGGCTGGTCCGGGATGGATTGCGGTGACTGATGGGTCCACCTTAAGGATGGAGGCTTCCTGAACAATGTTGCTGTAGTTGGGGGCTTTATTGAGGTGACTGATGGGTCCCCCTTAAGGATGAAGGCTTCCTGGACAATGCTGCTGTAGTTGGGGGCTGGTCCGGGATGGATTGCGGTGACTGATGGGTCCCCCCTTAAGAATGGAGGCTTCCCGAACAATGTTGCTATAGTTGGGGGCTGGTCCGGGATGGATTGCGGTGACTGATGGGTCCCCCTTAAGGATGAAGGCTTCCTGAACAATGTTGCTGTAGTTGGGGGGCTTTATTGAGGTGAGTGATGGGTCCACCTTAAGGATGGAGGCTTCCTGAAAAATGTTGCTGTAGTTGGGGGCTGGTCCGGGATTTATTGAGGTGACTGATGGGTCCCCCTTAAGGATGGAGGCTTCCTGAACAATGTTGCTGTAGTTGGGGGCTGGTCTGGGATTTATTGAGATGACTGATGGGTCCCCCTTAAGAATGGAGGCTTCCCGAACAATGTTGCTATAGTTGGGGGGCTTTATTGAGGTTACTGATGGGTCCCCCTTAAGGATGGAGGCTTCCTGAACAATGTTGCTGTACTTGGGGGCTTTATTGAGGTGACTGATGGGTCCCCCTTAATGATGGAGGCTTCCTGAACAATGTTGCTGTAGTTGGGGGCTGGTCCGGGATGGATTGCGGTGACTGATGGGTCCCCCTTAAGGATGAAGGCTTCCTGAACAATGTTGCTGTAGTTGGGGGGCTTTATTGAGGTGAGTGATGGGTCCACCTTAAGGATGGAGGCTTCCTGAAAAATGTTGCTGTAGTTGGGGGCTGGTCCGGGATTTATTGAGGTGACTGATGGGTCCCCCTTAAGGATGGAGGCTTCCTGAACAATGTTGCTGTAGTTGGGGGCTGGTCTGGGATTTATTGAGATGACTGATGGGTCCCCCTTAAGAATGGAGGCTTCCCGAACAATGTTGCTATAGTTGGGGGGCTTTATTGAGGTTACTGATGGGTCCCCCTTAAGGATGGAGGCTTCCTGAACAATGTTGCTGTACTTGGGGGCTTTATTGAGGTGACTGATGGGTCCCCCTTAATGATGGAGGCTTCCTGAACAATGTTGCTGTAGTTGGGGGCTGGTCCGGGATGGATTGCGGTGACTGATGGGTCCCCCTTAAGGATGAAGGCTTCCTGAACAATGTTGCTGTAGTTGGGGGCTGGTCCGGGATGGATTGCGGTGACTGATGGGTCCACCTTAAGGATGGAGGCTTCCTGAACAATGTTGCTGTAGTTGGGGGCTTTATTGAGGTGACGGATGGGTCCACCTTAAGGATGGAGGCTTCCTGAAAAATGTTGCTGTAGTTGGGGGCTGGTCCGGGATTTATTGAGGTGACCAATGGGTCCACCTTAAGGATGGAGGCTTCCTGAAAAATGTTGCTGTAGTTGGGGGCTGGTCTGGGATTTATTGAGATGACTGATGGGTCCCCCTTAAGAATGGAGGCTTCCCGAACAATGTTGCTATAGTTGGGGGGCTTTATTGAGGTGACTGATGGGTCCCCCTTAATGATGGAGGCTTCCTGAACAATGTTGCTGTACTTGGGGGCTTTATTGAGGTGACTGATGGGTCCCCCTTAATGATGGAGGCTTCCTGAACAATGTTGCTGTAGTTGGGGGCTTTATTGAGGTGACGGATGGGTCCACCTTAAGGATGGAGTCTTCCTGAACAATGTTGCTGTAGTTGGGGGCTGGTCCAGGATGGATTGTGGTGACTGATGGGTCCCCCTTAAGGATGGAGGCTTCCTGAACAATGTTGCTGTAGTTGGGGGCTTTATTGAGGTGACTGATGGGTCCACCTTAAGGATGGAGTCTTCCTGAACAATGTTGCTGTAGTTGGGGGCTGGTCCGGGATGGATTGTGGTGACTGATGGGTCCCCCTTAAGGATGGAGTCTTCCTGAACAATGTTGCTGTACTTGGGCGCTGGTCCGGGATTTATTGAGGTGACTGATGGGTCCCCCTTAAGGATGGAGGCTTCCTGAACAATGTTGTTGTACTTGGGGGGCTTTATTGAGGTGAGTGATGGGTCCCATTAAGGATGGAGGCTTCCTGAACAATGTTGCTGTAGTTGGGGGATTTATTGAGGTGACTGATGGGTCCCCCTTAAGGATGGAGTCTTCCTGAACAATGTTGCTGTAGTTGGGGGCTGGTCCGAGATTTATTGAGGTGACTGATGGGTCCACCTTAAGGATGGAGTCTTCCTGAACAATGTTGCTGTAGTTGGGGGCTGGTCTGGGATTTATTGAGGTGACTGATGGGTCCACCTTAAGGATGGAGGCTTCCTGAACAATGTTGCTGTAGTTGGGGGCTGGTCCGGGATTTATTGAGGTGACTGATGGGTCCACCTTAAGGATGGAGGCTTCCTGAACAATGTTGCTGTAGTTGGGGGCTGGTCCAGGATTTATTGAGGTGACTGATGGGTCCCCCTTAAGGATGGAGGCTTCCTGAACAATGTTGCTGTAGTTGGGGGCTGGTCCGGGATTTATTGAGGTGACTGATGGGTCCACCTTAAGGATGGAGGCTTCCTGAACAATGTTGCTGTAGTTGGGGGCTGGTCCAGGATTTATTGAGGTGACTGATGGGTCCCCCTTAAGGATGGAGGCTTCCTGAACAATGTTGCTGTAGTTGGGGGCTGGTCCAGGATTTATTGAGGTGACTGATGGGTCCACCTTAAGGATGGAGGCTTCCTGAACAATGTTGCTGTAGTTGGGGGCTGGTCCGGGATTTATTGAGGTGACTGATGGGTCCACCTTAAGGATGGAGGCTTCCTGAACAATGTTGCTGTAGTTGGGGGCTGGTCCGAGATTTATTGAGGTGACTGATGGGTCCACCTTAAGGATGGAGGCTTCCTGAACAATGTTGCTGTAGTTGGGGGCTGGTCCGGGATTTATTGAGGTGACTGATGGGTCCACCTTAAGGATGGAGTCTTCCTGAACAATGTTGCTGTAGTTGGGGGCTGGTCCGGGATTTATTGAGGTGACTGATGGGCCCCCCTTAAGGATGGAGGCTTCCTGAACAATGTTGCTGTAGTTGGGGGCTGGTCCGGGATGGATTGTGGTGACCGACGGGTCCTCTAAGGATGGAGTGCGTTTTAGATCCATATTGGAATGATTGTACAGAATCGCATTCTCTTCTGCTCGCTGTACGCCGCTGCAGCACTGTTGGAGCCATTTTTATTTTGGAGGCAGTTAAAGTTTGCCGTCGGCGGCCCGGCCGGGGTGAATAGCAGAATGCGGTAAGCACACATCTATATGCGGCAGCGGCGGGATTGGAAACGGCGGCGTTGGTGGCGGTGGCGGCTCTCCATCCTCAATATACGTCTCTTCCAGAGATTAAATCACAGCAATTATGGAGGTGAATGGCGGCTCCTCTCCGGAGACGGATATTATTATTATTAATACTCTTATTAGCGGCTGTGATGTGGGGGAGGGGGGGGAGCGGAGTGCGCTGATAATAAACCGCCGCGCGATTTCCTCTGAAAGTCGGGAAAAGCCGCTGCCAGACTTTTATAGGGCGGCATGAGATTGGATTTCAGAAAAATATGAAAAGAGCTAAGTGGCCGGGCGCGCCTGACAGCGGAATAAAGGCGAGTTATTGGCCGGCGAGCGCGTGCTCCCAGCGCTTCACCTAAAAAAGGTGCAATTTTCTTCCTTTCGTCTCCTAAAAATAACAGGCCGCTAATCCCCGGTGAATGGAGCGAGTGGCAGGTCTATTCGTCAAGCGCACGCCGGGCTGTCACAGCGATTAACCCCTCACGCCGGCCGAAGGCGGGCCAAAATCGGTAAAGACCCTGGCGGCCCTTGTAATCACCGGATGAAACAGGCGTCATACAAGACAAAGAGCGTCAGAATCGTTATTCAACACGTTCTGCAGCACGCTGGAAAATAAATCCAACCTGCGCCACCAGGCACGCTCCGATTGGCCACGCCGAAAGCGCAAATCACAAGATTATAGAAAGTAATAAAATTATTTCTGTGTTGGAAAGATTCCGTCATTCACGCACCCCCGAGGGGGCCAATTGATAGAGAAGAAGGTGGCCGAGCCGCTGAGCGCTTACCGCGTTTTGTCGGACAGAAAATTTGCAGCTTTAACAAATCACATTCGCCCTTTCCATCCCGCTCATCATTGCACACATTTTCTGCCCACTGAAGCCCTATAAATGGGGCGTGGCTGTGCTGAGAAGGGCCAGGGCTGTACTTGGGAGAGGCTGGGGCTGTGCTGGGGTGTGGCCAAGGCTGTGCAGGGGAGTGTCTGGAGCAGCACTGGGGAGGGCCTGTGCTGGGAAAGGGCTGCATCTCTGCTGGGGCTGTGCTGGGGAGAAGCCAGAACAATGCTGGGATGGGCTGGGGTAAGGAAAGGATGGTCTGGGGCTGTGCTGGGGAAGGGCTTGGCCTGTGCAGAGGAGTGGATGGAGAAGCACTGAGGAGGGGCTGTGTTGAAAAAGGGCTGGATCTGTGCTGGGAAGAGGATTGCCAGGGCAATGCTGGAGCTGTGCTGGGGAGCAGTTAGGGCAGCACTGGAGAGGGACTGTGCAGGGGAGGGACCAGGGCAAGGGCTGGATTGGTGCTGGGGTAGTGTTGGGTAGAGGCTGGGGAAGGGCTTACCCTGCGCTGGAGAGTGGTTAGGGTAGAACTGGAGAGGGGCTGTGCTGGGAAAGGGCTGGATCTGTGCTGGGGTAGTGTTGGGTAGAGACCAGGCCAATGCTGGGGAGGGGCTTGGGTAGAGAATGGATGGGCTGGGGCTGTGCTGGGGAAGGGCTTAGCCTGTGCAGGGGAGAGGTTAGAGCAGCACTTTCGAGGAGCTGTGCTGGGAAAGGGCTGGTTCTGTGCGGGGGTAGTGTTTGGGAGAGGGTCTGGAGCAGAGAAGTAGAGGGGCTGGGGCTGTGCTGGGGAAGGGCTTACCCTGTGCTGGGGAGTGGCCAAGGCTGTGCTTAGGAGGGTCCGGGGCAGCACTATGGAGACACCAAGCTAGTACTGAGGAGGGGCTGGAGTAGAGAAGGAGAGTGGCCAGGGCTGTGCTTTGCGAGGGACATGGGGAGTCCTGGGGAAGGGCTTAGTCTGTGCAGGGGAGTGTCTGAGGTTGTGCTGGGGAGGGACCAGGGGAGTGTCTGAGGTTGTGCTGGAGAGGGACCAGGGGAGTGCTGGGGAAGGGCTGGATCTGTGCTGGGGCAGTGTTGGGGAGAGGCCAGAGCAATGCTGGGGAGGGACTGGGACTGTGGTGGGGAGGGACATTGGGGAGTGCTGGGGCAGTGTTTGGGAGAGGCCAGAGCAATGCTGGGGAGGGACTGGGACTGTGCTGGGGAGGGACATTGGGGAGTGCTGGGGCAGTGTTTGGGAGAGGCCAGAGCAATGCTGGGGAGGGACTGGGACTGTGGTGGGGAGGGACATTGGGGAGTGCTGGGGCAGTGTTTGGGAGAGGCCAGGGCAATGCTGGGGAGGGACAGGGACTGTGCTGGGGAGGGACATTGGGGAGTGCTGGGGCAGTGTTTGGGAGAGGCCAGGGCATGAACAGGAAGTTTGGAAGATTCCATTGAGATACACGGAAATGCATGTAGCCAAACATCAAGAACGGCAGATCCAGCAGACCATCATGATCAGATTGAAATAAAACATTGGCGCGGTGCCTGTGGCCTGCCGTTGGGCGATCGCGATTGGGAAGAGTGCAGCGAGGTCGGTCCAATCGGAGGCCGATGGTGGAAATCACAGGCGAAAGGCCGCCATTTCCAGAGCTCACTAATTGGCAGAAAATACGGGCCGGCCGACCCCACCCCCCCCCCCGCCAACATGGCGGATGCTTTAATGCGCGGCTTTATTTGGAAAATGTTCTAGAGGAACATAAAAATATACAAGCGTCCTGAGAGCGGGGGATGAAATATTTAAGAGGTTTGATCGCGCCTCTCCGCCATGTTCAGGAAGGGATGAGGGATGGCGTGGTGGAGTTTTAATAATGCATTGCTTATAAAAATGCTTTGTAGACGGGCGCGCTGGAGGCGGGAGTATTACCGCCATATATCAGGATGAGCCTCATAAACGCGTCACTCAGCCTGCGCCGCAAACTCAGATTAATGACCCGCCGGGACCACCGGGGGTACCAATCCACCGCCAGCCGAAATATGGGGGGGGCGCCTTATAAAATAATTTATGGGGGGGGGGGGGTGTTCGTCTGTCTTTTTTGTCTTATAAAGAGATAATATATGGGGAAGGGGGTCGGTTCTAGAATTTATGGGGGGGGGGTTTGGTCTTTTATTGAGATATAAGTTATTAGGGGGGTTGTGAGGATGTCTGCCTTATAAAGAAAATTTATCGGGAGGTCCATCTTCTAGAGGAGATAATTTATAGGGGGGGGTCAGTCTTCTAAAGAGATATAAGTTATAGGGGGGGGGGGTGTCAAGGATAAGAAAGGATCTTATATGGGGGCCCTGCTGGCTTATATAGAGATAAGTTATGGGGGGGGGGGTCGTATACATTTTTTTTTGTTGAAGGGGAGGGGGTCTATTTTATAAAAGAGATAAGTTATGGGAGAGGGGGGTCTATATTATATATATATATATATATATATATATATATATATATATATATAGTCTGTCTTATAAAAGAGAAGAAATGGGGGGGCTAAAAAAAAAAAAAAAAAAAAAAAAAGAATCTACTGAGTGTGGTCTTATGAGATAATTTATGGTGGAGGGGGTCTATTCTAAAGAGATTTAAGTTATGGGGGGAAGGGGGGTCTGTCTTAAAAGGGAATGGGGGGAGGGGGTTGTCTTATATAGAGACAGGGAGGGGCTGCCTTAATAAAAAGGAATCTTGTATAGAGATATTTATTTATAAACAGATTGAAATAATGGGGGGGCTGCCTTATAAAGATGAATTTTATATTGGGGGGTACCCTATAAAATGGGAGTCAATAAGGGTCACTATAAAAAGATATACATTTATTGGGGGGGTAGTCATAAATAATTATATATATAGGGGGGGTGGAGTATCTTCTTATAAAAGGAGATTTAAATAATGGGGGGGGGTCTGTCCTCTAGGGGAATCGTATGAGAGGGGGGGGGCTACCCTATAAGAACGATGGTTATGACTTATAAAACAGATATAATCTATGGGGAGGGGGGGGTTGTCTTATAAAGATTTATGGGGGTGGGGGTTGGGTCTGCCCTATAAAGAGGAAACATATATGGGGTGGATCGGGCTTAGAAAGACATATTTGGGGTGGGGGGGGTCTCTCTTATAAAAAGGGGACACTGATATGGATTGGGGGGGTAGGGATGGTTCTGCCTTATGGGAGGGGGGTGTCGGTCTGTCTTGTAGAGAGGAATGTTAGATGGGGGGGGGGGTCTGCCTCATATAGAGGAATCTTGTATGAATGGGGGGGGGGGGATGGATCTGCCTTATACAGAAATATAATTTATGGTTGGGGGGGGGCGCTCTCCACTTTTGACATAGGAATAATTTAATTGGGGGGGGAGGGGGTTGTTGCTGTATAGAGGGGTACATCCAGGCAGTAGTGGGGGGGGGGGCTGCATAGACCGCCATTTTCTCTGGACGTTCCGTGACTCGGGCGCGGTGGCGTGAGAGAGCGCACGGTCGCCCGCTGGCCGCAGGTGATGGACAGAGCGGGTGAATCTCGGGGGGGGAGGGGCTCGCGTGAGGAGTCTGCGGAGCAGAACCAGCGATCAGCCGCGGCCGCTGTACCGCCATCGATTTTCCTGCTCCTCTCCGGCACGCCAGTAAATAAGAAAGATGAGAGGATGACACGGCTGAGCGGCTGAGCGCGGACCTCCGACGTGGCGGCAAAATGCTCGCTGACTGAAAGGCCCATTACATCCGTTCCCTGGGGGGGCCCCGGGGCCCTCCGAGGATCACCTGCAATAAAATGTTCTGAAGATGGGGGGTGGGGGGTGGGGGTGGTGTCACACCTACACAGCGACCACGCACACACCGGGCAGCCGAGCGTGATATGGCGAGCCAGCCGCCCGGCGTCCCCCCCCCGGGGGGGTGCCGCTGGGAAATCAGAAGATTCATTTGTCTGGATGCAATCTGTGAAATTCCATCCGGGAACTGCGGCAAAGCGCCAGAATTATTTCATTTTTGTTATTTTGTTGCATTCGCCGTTTTACCCCCCCCCCTCCAATATATCAAAGTGCGACACGGAACGGCGCAAAAACAAAGATGGTGGATGGGGAAAAGTAAAAAAATAAAAATAAATCCCACACCTTGGAAATGCCCTTCGCCAGATGGGCCTGGGGAAAACGCATTAGAGTGCAAGCCCTCCAGGACAGACACGTTTTAAAAATCAGGATGTAAATTAGATGCAACTGACGCGGCGGGGCGTAAGTCTATTTTTGCATGGCGGCAACATGCCCTGTCCATCCGGCCTGGGAGAACGCAAAAGTTTAGGAAGAGCCTGTCCCAAAGAGCTGGCACTCTTATTTGTGTTCTCCCAGGCTGGGTGGATACGGCGTGTTCAGGGGGGTGCGCAAAAATAAAAAATAAAAACGTAATTCTCCTTCGTAGGTAGGTCCCCAGCGTCAGTTACGGCTGATATACAACCCGATTTTAAAAAGAGCCTGTCCTGAAGAGCTTGCACTCTATTGTGTTCTCCCAGGCCTGTCGGATATGGCATGTTAAGAGCACCTAAAGGAGGAGGAAAAGGAGGAGGAAGAGGAGGAGGAGGAAGAGGAGGAGGAGGAAGAGGAGGAGAAGGAAGAGGAGGAGAAGGAGGAAGAGGAGGAGAAGGAGGAAGAGGAGGAGAAGGAGGAAGAGGAGGAGAAGGAGGAGGAGAAGAAGGAGGAGGAGAAGAAGGAGGAGGAGAAGAAGGAGGAGAAGGAGGAGAAGAAGGAGGAGGAGGAGAAGAAGGAGGAGAAGAAGGAAAAAGGAGGAGAAGGAGGAGAAGAAGAAGGAGGAGAAGAAGGAAAAAGGAGGAGAAGGAGGAGAAGAAGGAAAAAGGAGAATAAGGAGGAGAAGGAAAAGGAAGGAAAAGGAGGAGAAGGAGGAGAAAGGAAAAGGAGAAGAAGCAGGAGGAGAAGGAGGAGAAGGAAAAAGGAGAAGAAGGAGAATAAGGAGGAGAAGGAGGAGAAGAAGGAAAAAGGAGAATAAGGAGGAGAAGGAAAAGGAGAAGAAGGAGAAGAAGGAGGAGAAGGAGGAGAAGAAGGAAAAAGGAGAATAAGGAGGAGAAGGAAAAAAGGAGAATAAGGAGGAGAAGGAAAAAAGGAGAATAAGGAGGAGAAGGAGGAGAAGGAAAAGGAGAATAAGGAGGAGAAGAAGGAGAAGAAGGAGAAGAAGGAGGAGAAGAAGGAGAAGAAGGAGGAGAAGAAGGAGAAGGCGGAGAAGAAGGAGAAGGCGGAGAAGGAGGAAAAAGGAGAATAAGGAGGAGAAGGAAAAGGAGGAGAAGGAGGAGAAGGAGGAGAAGGAGGAGAAGGAGGAGAAGGAGGAGAAGGAAAAGGAGGAGAAGGAGGAGAAGGAGAAGGAGGAGAAGAAGGAGGAGAAGGAGAAGGAGAAGGAAAAAGGAGAAGGAAAAAGGAGAAGGAAAAAGGAGAAGGAAAAAGGAGGAGGAGGAGGAGAAGGAAAAAGGAGGATGAGGAGGAGGAGGAGAGGAGGAGGAGGAGGAGGAGGAGGAGGAGAAGGAGAAGAAGAGGAGGAGGAAAAGGAAAAAGGAGGGAAGGAGGAGGAGGAGGAGGAGGAGGAGGAGGAGGAGGAGGGAGGAGGAGGAGGAGGAGAGAGGAGAAGGAGGGAGAAAGAAGAAGGGAAGAAAGAAAAAAGGAGGAAGAGGGGAAGAAGGAAGAAGGAAAAGAAAGAAGAAAGAGAGAGAAGAAAAAAAAAAGGGGAGGGGGCGAGAAGAAAGGAGAGGGAAGGAGGAAGAAGGGAGAAGAAATAAAGACCATATTACTTTTGTAAATACGCCCCATAGTGTCATTTGCGTCTAATTAGCATCCTGTCCTGAAAAGCTTGCACTCTTATTTACATTCTCCCAAGCAAGGAGGATACGACCTTCCCAGGGTGCGCAATAATAAATAAATAGGATTTTTTTTTTTTTCATAGCTATGGCCCACAGCCATACATTATATCCCACTTTTAGAAAGGGCCCGTCCCAAAGAGCTGGCACTCTATTGCGCTCTCCCAGGCCCAGAAGAAGATTTTTCTTTTTCTTTCATAAATACGCCTCACAGCATCAGTTGCGTCTTTTTTTATCCCAATTTTGGGGAAGAGCCTGTCCCGAAGAACTTGCCCTCTTTTGCGTTCTTCCAGGCCCAGAGAATCGTGCATGTTGGGAATGCGCAAAATATAAGAAAAATAGCCTGCGCTCTTATTTGCGTTCTCCCAGGCCCGGCGGATACGGCATGTGCAGGGCACGCAAAAACAAAAATAGACTTTTTCTTTCGTAGACGCGCCCCCAGCATTAGTTACGTCTACTGTACATCCTGATTTCAGGAAGAGCCGGTCCTGAAGAGCTTGTGCTCCATTGCGTTCCTCCAGGCGCGACGGATGAAGGGGACGTTTTGGGGGCGCTCTTGCGAAGGGCAAATTAGATGCAAATTAGATGCAACTGACGCGGCAGGGCGCAAGTCTATTTTTGCATGGCGGCAACATGCCCTGTCCATCCGGCCTGGGAGAACGCAAAAGTTTAGGAAGAGCCTGTCCCAAAGAGCTGGCACTCTTATTTGTGTTCTCCCAGGCTGGGTGGATACGGCGTGTTCAGGGGGGTGCGCAAAAATAAAAAATAAAAACGTAATTCTCCTTCGTAGGTACGTCCCCAGCGTCAGTTACGGCTGATATACAACCCGATTTTAAAAAGAGCCTGTCCTGAAGAGCTTGCACTCTATTGTGTTCTCCCAGGCCTGTCGGATATGGCATGTTAAGAGCACCTAAAGGAGGAGGAAAAGGAGGAGGAAAAGGAGGAGGAAAAGGAGGAGGAGGAAGAGGAGGAGGAAGAGGAGGAGGAGGAGGAAGAGGAAGAGGAGGAGGAGGAGGAAGAGGAAGAGGAAGAGAAGGAGGAGAAGAAGGAAAAAGGAGAATAAGGAGGAGAAGGAGGAGAAGGAGGAGAAGAAGGAGGAGAAGGAGGAGGAGAAGGAGGAGAAGAAGGAGAAGAAGAAGGAGAAGAAGGAGAAGGAGGAGAAGAAGGAGAAGAAGGAGAGAAGGAGAAGAAGGAGAAGAAGGAGAAGAAGAAGAAGAAGAAGGAGGAGGAGAAGAAGGAGGAGAAGGAGGAGAAGAAGGAAAAAGGAGAATAAGGAGGAGAAGGAGGAGAAGGAGGAAAAAGGAGAATAAGGAGGAGAAGGAGGAGAAGGAGGAGAAGAAGGAGGAGAAGGAGGAGGAGAAGGAGGAGAAGAAGGAGAAGAAGAAGGAGAAGAAGGAGAAGAAGGAGAAGGAGGAGAAGAAGGAGAAGAAGGAGAAGGAGAAGAAGGAGAAGAAGGAGAAGAAGAAGAAGAAGAAGGAGGAGGAGAAGAAGGAGGAGAAGGAGGAGAAGAAGGAAAAAAGGAGGAGAAGGAGGAGAAGAAGGAAAAAGGAGAATAAGGAGGAGAAGGAAAAAGGAGAATAAGGAGAAGGAAAAGGAGAAGAAGGAGGAGAAGGAGGAGAAGGAGGAGAAGGAGGAGAAGAAGGAAAAAGGAGGAGAAGGAGGAGAAGGAGGAGAAGAAGGAGGAGAAGGAGGAGGAGAAGGAGGAGGAGAAGGAGGAGGAGAAGAAGGAGGAGAAGGAGGAGGAGAAGAAGGAGGAGAAGGAGGAGGAGAAGAAGGAGAGAAGAAGGAGAAGAAGAAGGGAAAAGAGAAGGAGAAGAAGGAGAAGAAGGAGAAGAAGGAGAAGAAGGAGAAGAGAGAGAAGAAGGAAGAAGAAGGAGAAGAAGGAGAAGAAGGAAGGAGGAGAAGGAGGAGAAGAAGGAAAAAGGAAGGAGAAGGAGGAGAGGAAAGAAGGATAAGGAATAAGGAGGAGAAGAAAAGGAGGGAGAAGGAAAAGGAAGGAAGAAGGAGGAGAAGAAGGAGGAGAAGAGGAAGAAAAAGGAGAAGAAGGAGGAAAAGGAGGAGAAAAGAGGAGAAGGAAAAAGGAGAATAAGGAGGAGAAGGAAAGGAGAAAAGGAGGAGAAGGGAGGAAAGGAGGAGGAGAGAAGGAGGAGAAGGAGGGAGGAGGAGAGGAGAAAAGGAGGAGAAGAGGAGGAGAAGGAGGAGAAGGAGGAGGAAGAAGGAGGAGAAGAAGGAGAAGGAGGAGAAGGAAGGAGGAGAGAAGGAGGAGAAGAAGAAGGAGAAGAGGAAAGGAGAAGGAGAGAGGAGAAGAAGGAGGAGAAGAAGGAGAGGGAAAGAAGGAGGAGAAGAAGGAGAAGGAGGGAGAAGGAGAAGGCGGAGAAGGAGGAAAAGGAGAAGAAGGAGGAGAAAGAAAAGGAGGAGAAGGAGGAGAAGGAGGAGAAGGAAAAGAAAGGAGGAGAAGGAGGAGGAGAAGGAGAAGAAGGAGGAGAAGGAGGAGAAGGAGAGGGAAGGAGGAGAAGGAGGAGAAGGAAAAAAGAAGGAAAGGAAGAAGTAGGAAGGAAAGGAGAAGGAAAAAGGAGGAGGAGAAGAGAGAGGAGGAGGAGGAGGAGGAGGAGAGGAGAGGAGAGGGGAGGAGGAGGAGGAGGAGGAGGAGGAGGAGGAGGAGGAGGAGGAGGAGAAGGAGAAGGAGGAGAAAGAAGAAGGGAAGAAAGAAAAAAGGAGGAAGAGGGGAAAAGAAGGAAGAGGAAAAAAGGAGAAAGAGAGAAGAAAGAGGGAAAAAAAAAAAGGGGAGGGGCAGAAGAAGAAAGAAAGAGGGGAAGGAGGAAGAAGGGAGAAGAAATAAAGACCATATTACTTTTGTAAATACGCCCCATAGTGTCATTTGCGTCTAATTAGCATCCTGTCCTGAAAAGCTTGCACTCTTATTTACATTCTCCCAAGCAAGGAGGATACGACCTTCCCAGGGTGCGCAATAATAAATAATAAAATAAATAGGATTTTTTTTTTTTTCATAGCTATGGCCCACAGCCATACATTATATCCCACTTTTAGAAAGGGCCCGTCCCAAAGAGCTGGCACTCTATTGCGCTCTCCCAGGCCCAGAAGAAGATTTTTCTTTTTCTTTCATAAATACGCCTCACAGCATCAGTTGCGTCTTTTTTTATCCCAATTTTGGGAAGAGCCTGTCCCGAAGAACTTGCCCTCTTTTGCGTTCTTCCAGGCCCAGAGAATCGTGCATGTTGGGAATGCGCAAATATAAGAAAAATAGCCTGCGCTCTTATTTGCGTTCTCCCAGGCCCGGCGGATACGGCATGTGCAGGGCACGCAAAAACAAAAATAGACTTTTTCTTTCGTAGACGCGCCCCCAGCATTAGTTACGTCTACTGTACATCCTGATTTCAGGAAGAGCCGGTCCTGAAGAGCTTGTGCTCCATTGCGTTCCTCCAGGCGCGACGGATGAAGGGGACGTTTTGGGGGCGCTCTTGCGAAGGGCAAATTAGATGCAAATTAGATGCAACTGACGCGGCAGGGCGCAAGTCTATTTTTGCATGGCGGCAACATGCCCTGTCCATCCGGCCTGGGAGAACGCAAAAGTTTAGGAAGAGCCTGTCCCAAAGAGCTGGCACTCTTATTTGTGTTCTCCCAGGCTGGGTGGATACGGCGTGTTCAGGGGGGTGCGCAAAAATAAAAAATAAAAACGTAATTCTCCTTCGTAGGTAGGTCCCCAGCGTCAGTTACGGCTGATATACAACCCGATTTTAAAAAGAGCCTGTCCTGAAGAGCTTGCACTCTATTGTGTTCTCCCAGGCCTGTCGGATATGGCATGTTAAGAGCACCTAAAGGAGGAGGAAAAGGAGGAGGAAAAGGAGGAGGAAAAGGAGGAGGAGGAAGAGGAGGAGGAAGAGGGAGGAGGAGGAAGAGGAAGAGGAGGAGGAGGAGGAAGAGGAAGAGGAAGAGAAGGAGGAGAAGAAGGAAAAAGGAGAATAAGGAGGAGAAGGAGGAGAAGGAGGAGAAGAAGGAGGAGAAGGAGGAGGAGAAGGAGGAGAAGAAGGAGAAGAAGAAGGAGAAGAAGGAGAAGAAGGAGAAGGAGGAGAAGAAGGAGAAGAAGGAGAAGGAGAAGAAGGAGAAGAAGGAGAAGAAGAAGAAGAAGAAGGAGGAGGAGAAGAAGGAGGAGAAGGAGGAGAAGAAGGAAAAAGGAGGAGAAGGAGGAGAAGAAGGAAAAAGGAGAATAAGGAGGAGAAGGAAAAAGGAGAATAAGGAGAAGGAAAAGGAGAAGAAGGAGGAGAAGGAGGAGAAGGAGGAGAAGGAGGAGAAGGAGGAGAAGGAGGAGAAGAAGGAAAAAGGAGGAGAAGGAGGAGAAGGAGGAGGAGAAGAAGGAGGAGAAGGAGGAGGAGAAGGAGGAGGAGAAGGAGGAGGAGAAGGAGGAGGAGAAGAAGGAGGAGAAGGAGGAGGAGAAGAAGGAGGAGAAGGAGGAGGAGAAGAAGGAGAAGAAGAAGGAGAAGAAGGAGAAGAAGGAGAAGAAGGAGAAGAAGGAGAAGAGAAAGGAGAGGAGAAAAGAGAAAGAAGAGGGAGAAGAAGAGAGGAGAAGAGGAGAAGAAGGAAAAAGGAGGAGAAGGAGGAGAAGAAGGAAAAAGGAGAATAAGGAGGAGAAGGAAAAGGAGGAGAAGGAAAAGGAAGGAAAAGGAGGAGAAGGAGGAGAAGGAAAAGGAGAAGAAGGAGAATAAGGAGGAGAAGGAGGAGAAGGAAAAAGGAGAATAAGGAGGAGAAGGAAAAAGGAGAATAAGGAGGAGAAGG
>NW_027507791.1:28079630-28193620 GCF_037356315.1 Lithobates pipiens
CGGGAACCGCACATCTCAATTTGTGACTTTCATGCGACACGAGTGCCATAGACTACAATGTAAACTCTCAAAATTTGCATCTTCAATGTTATGAACACATACAGGTGTGCATCAGTCAATGTAAACATCCAAAACTGCAACGTCGCAATGAAAATCTCTCGACTTTGGAGTCGCACGACTGTGAATGAAGCCGAAATCTCATTGGATTTGAACGGCTTCCATTAAACTACATGGAATGGGACTTTATCCAAATCCTCAGGACAAGTCGCACAAAAAAAAATGAACAAAAAGCGTCAAAGCTGCACTCCTACAACATGGGATCTGTCTTATGAGACCTCCGAATCGCAGGGCAGGTGAAATTCAATGGGAGTCTATGAGAACCGCTCCTACAGAAGAAGAGGTTCCTGCACTACTGTCCTTCAACTTTTGATGCGACTTTGGTCCAAAGGATGTAAAAGTCAGATCAATACTCAAACAAAAGTCGCATCAAAGTCACACTGTGAAGTTGCAGGACTTCATCGTCTCACGATGTGACTTCCATGCAATTTGAGTGGCACAGAATGCAATCTAAATGCTCAAAAGTCGCATCTTAATATTATCAATGCTCACAGAAGTGCAACAATCAAAGCCAAAAGTCGCATTCCAAGTTGCAACCATCCAAAGTGGCATCAAATTCAAATTCCAGAACGCACCAAGGCGCCACCATGTGCTGCGTGTTCAGAATTGTACCGAGTGATATGAATGAGCCCAGAGTCACCTCGATCCTCGTTCAGTCACCCCTCTTATCCTAATAATGGACAGACCTAAAAAAATTATCACTTACCCGGATCCAGGAGGCAACCGTCCCGACGTTCCGGAACCTGCGCTGCGTTAAGGCGACTCATTGAAAGGAACACAAATGTTTCCGATATCAGATTATCAATACGTCAGACAGAGCCGATTGATGATCAATAAAATATAAAATAGAAAACCAACTCATCTACCTGAGCGTGAGCCGAGCAACCTACCCCACCTGGGGGCAATAAACCAATCAACTGCCCCACCCCAGACACTCCCTATACATGACTGCATTGTGTGTGATGTGTATCTATAATGACATCTGACCCCAGGAGCTTACAGTCTAGAGGTATAATGAGATCCTGACCCCAGGAGCTTACAATCTAGAGGTATAATGAGACCCTGACCCCAGGAGCTTACAGTCTAGAGATATAATGAGATCCTGACCCCAGGAGCTTACAGTCTAGAGGTATAATGAGACCCTGACCCCAGGAGCTTACAGTCTAGAGGTATAATGAGACCCTGACCCCAGGAGCTTACAGTCTAGAGATATAATGAGATCCTGACCCCAGGAGCTTACAGTCTAGAGGTATAATGAGATCCTGACCCCAGGAGCTTACAGTCTAGAGGTATAATGAGATCCTGATCCCAGGAGCTTACAGTCTAGAGGTATAATGAGATCCTGACCCCAGGAGCTTACAGTCTAGAGATATAATGAGATCCTGATCCCAGGAGCTTACAGTCTAGAGGTATAATGAGATCCTGACCCCAGGAGCTTACAGTCTAGAGATATAATGAGACCCTGACCCCAGGAGCTTACAGTCTAGAGATATAATGAGACCCTGACCCCAGGAGCTTACAGTCGGTTGATTGGGGTAGGTTTGTATGTCGGGGGTTTTCGGAGGTGCGGCGGTGGCGGGATGATCTGCGGCGGTGCAGAAAGTTACTCTCTGCGTATAATTTACTCTAAACTAATTAAAGCCATTAGCGTAAAGCGTCCCCCTGACGGCGCCGGCACCTGCACTTCCCGCCGGCAGCCCCTATTCACATCGTCTTCCGCGGCGCCCGCGTGTCAGGTGCGGCAAATTTCCTCGGCGGGAGCTTAAAACGGCCTCCGCTGTTCGCCATTATCGAAACAATGGCCGGTTTCCGTGGCAACCTGGACAGAAAAACCAAGACGAGCCCCCCCACAAGGGCGAAAGATCGGAGAAGTACTCAAGAGGGTCTGCAGGCTGCCAGGACTTTTCCCGTCTGCAGAGCGAGCGGCGGCGTTTTCCTCAGTGCCGCCATGACACCAGACGTTGCCGATACGGCGGACTTATCGTTACAATTCACATCCGGCTCTGAGGACAAGCGAGGAGATTCCAAGAGTTTTAAGTGGCAGATGACGGGTTACGTTGTATTACTTTACTGGTTCTTCCAGCTGCTGCTGAGCGGCAGTGTAACCCTCGCCCCATCTGATCCTTCATTGGAAGCTCAATCTGAAACCCTCGTCTTAGTTATCAATAAATCAATACACATTCTTACCTGCTTCTGTTCGGTAGATGCCATCTACTGCAGCTCCATTCTTAAACTCAGTTCCGCGTGGGAGGGGCTGCTGTGATGGAATGATCCACCCCTGGAGCTGCAAATTCCAGGGACAGAGCAGGGGAGGGCTGTGATTGTACTACAAGCACCGTGTAGACTTCTGGGGCACATAAGCACGACCCCCCCCCCCCCCAGGTTATGAATGAACAGCTCCACCCACCAGCAGAGTTTGAACTCCCAAAACCCACCTACTAAGAAGATGGCAACCCCTATAGAGATGCCCACTAGGAGAATTTGGGCCATCTGCTAGGAATTTTGGACTCCCTCCACCCCCAGGGGGGCGCCCCCTAGGAGCGTCTGGATTCACCCGGGGTCACCATCTAAAAGAATTTGGACCCTCTGCGGTCCCCCCACTAGGAGAATCTGAGCCCCCTCTTAGAGATGCCCACTAGGAGAATTTCCAGGGCCACCTCCTAGGACAGTGATGGCGAACCTTGGCACTCCAGATGTTTTGGAACTACATTTCCCATGATGCTCATGCACTCTGCAGTGTAGTTGAGCATCATGGGAAATGTAGTTCCAAAACATCTGGGGTGCCAAGGTTCGCCATCACTGTCCTAGAACTCAGACTCCCCAGGGCTGCCCTCTAGGACAATTTGGACTCACCAAGTGCTGCCCTCTAGATGAATTTGGACCCCACCTGGGGCCATCCACTTAAAGAATTTTACCTTCTGAAGATGCCCACAAGCAGATGATGCTCCCTCCCAAGGTTACCACCTGGTAGAATGTGGACCCTCCCAGGGTCACCACCTAGTAGAATGTGGACCCTCCCAAGGTCACCACCTAGTAGAATGTGGACCCTCCCAAGGTCACCACCTAGTAGAATGTGGACCCTCCCAAGGTCACCACCTAGTAGAATGTGGACCCTCCCAAGGTCACCACCTAATAGAATGTGGACCCTCCCAAGGTCACCACCTAGTAGAATGTGGACCCTCCCAAGGTCACCACCTAATAGAATGTGGACCCTCCCAAGGTCACCACCTAGTAGAATGTGGACCCTCCCAAGGTCACCACCTAGTAGAATGTGGACCCTCCCAAGTCACCACCTAGTAGAATGTGGACCCTCCCAAGTCACCACCTAGTAGAATGTGGACCCTCCCAAGGTTACCACCTAGTAGAATGTGGACCCTCCCAAGGTCACCACCTAGTAGAATGTGGACCCTCCCAAGGTCACCACCTAGTAGAATGTGGACCCTCCCAAGGTCACCACCTAGTAGAATGTGGACCCTCCCAAGGTCACCACCTAGTAGACTGTGGACCCTCCCAAGGTCACCACCTAGTAGAATGTGGACCCTCCCAAGGTCACCACCTAGTAGACTGTGGACCCTCCCAAGGTCACCACCTAGTAGAATGTGGACCCTCCCAAGGTCACCACCTAGTAGAATGTGGACCCTCCCAAGGTTACCACCTAGTAGAATGTGGACCCTCCCAAGGTCACCACCTAATAGAATGTGGACCCTCCCAAGGTCACCACCTAGTAGAATGTGGACCCTCCCAAGGTCACCACCTAGTAGAATGTGGACCCTCCCAAGGTTACCACCTAGTAGAATGTGGACCCTCCCAAGGTCACCACCTAGTAGAATGTGGACCCTCCCAAGGTTACCACCTAGTAGAATGTGGACCCTCCCAAGTCACCACCTAGTAGAATGTGGACCCTCCCAAGGTCACCACCTAGTAGAATGTGGACCCTCCCAAGGTCACCACCTAGTAGAATGTGGACCCTCCCAAGGTCACCACCTAGTAGACTGTGGACCCTCCCAAGGTCACCACCTAGTAGAATGTGGACCCTCCCAAGGTCACCACCTAGTAGACTGTGGACCCTCCCAAGGTCACCACCTAGTAGAATGTGGACCCTCCCAAGGTCACCACCTAGTAGAATGTGGACCCTCCCAAGGTCACCACCTAGTAGAATGTGGAGCCTCCCAAGGTCACCACCTAGTAGAACATGGGAACCCTCAGGGCTGCTCGTTAGAAGGATTTGAACCCTCCATGAGGAACCAACTGGAAGGATCTGAATCCCCTATACAGATGCCTACTAAGATAATCTGGACCCATCGAGGTCAACCCACTGGGATAATCCGAGCTCCTCTTGGAATGCCCACTAGAATAATGTGGACTTTTCCGGGACATCTTCTTGAATTGGGCCCCCCAAGGTAACCCTTGTTAGAATTTGGGGCCTCCTAGGTCCATCCCCAAGGAGACATCTGACGCTCCCAAAGCCACCCAACAAGGACTCTTCTCACGTCCGCCCACAAGGAGAAGTTTCACTCCCCAAAGCCACCTAGTATTAGAATGTGGAGCCTTCCAGGTTCCTCCATAAACAGAATCTTGACCCCCCTCAGTACTGCCCTTTAGAAGGATTTGAACCCTCCATGGGTCACCCATTAGGATATTCTGAACCCCTATAGAGATGCCCACTAAGATAAGCTGGACCCCTCTAGGTCCACCTACTAGAATTTGGACTTCCAGATCCAATATATAAGAGAATATAAACTAATCTAAGGCCACCTTCTACATATATTTGGACCCGCTTGGGGCCACCCACTCGGAGAATCCAAACCCCTCTTTGAATGCCCACTAGAATAATGTGGACTCTTCCAGGGACATCTTCTGAATTGGGCCCCCCAAAGCTAACCATTATTGCAATATGGGCCCCCCCCTCCCCAGGTCTACAGACAAGGAGAAACCTGACTCCCTCAAAGCCACCCACTATTAGAATTTGGCCGAGTCAGGACTTTCCTCCGAAAACCTCACAGAGCTCCACAAACACCCCTCTTGGCCTTGGGGGAAGCCGGGGGAGATATCTGTAGATCAGGGGTCAGAATATCCAAACAGGGGGCCAATTTACCAGACTTGGGGGGGAGGACTGTGGCCATTGGAAGTAGAAAAGGTCCCGACGTCAGTGAGAGGAATTTTGTCACATCCTTGGTGCAATTCAGAGGAATCCAGCCCCATTGTTGGTGTCATTGTGCCCCATTGTTGGTGTCATTAGGAGGAATCCTGTCCCATCATTGGTGTCATTGAACCCAAGTGTTAATGCCAGTTGAAGGAATTGTTCCCCATTGTTGGTGTCAGTGGGAGGGATTATGCCCCTTGGTGTTATTGGGAGGAATCCTGCCTAGTCACTGGTGTCATTGGGCCTAATTGTTTGTGTCAGTGGGAGGGATTGTGCCCCATCATTGGTGTCATTGTGCCCCATCGTTGGTGTCATTGAGCCCCATCGTTGGTGTCATTGGGCCTCAGTTGTTGGTGTCATTAAGAGGAATCCTGCCCCATCGTTAGTGTTATTATGCCCAATTGTTAGTGTCAGTGGGAAGAGTTGTGCCCCACCATTGGTGTCATTAGGAGGAATCCTGCCTAGTCGTTGGTGTCATTGGGCCCAATTGTTGGTGTCAGTGGGAGGGATTGTGCTCCATCACTGGTGTCATTGGGCCTCAGTTGGTGTCTTTAGGAGGAATTGTGCCTCATCGTTGGTGTCATTGGACCCAATTGTTGGTGTCAGTTGGAGGAATAGTGTCCCATTATTAGTGCCATTGAGCCCAATCTTGGTGTCTTTGGGCCTCAATTGTTGGAATCAGTGGGAGGGATTGTTCCCCATTGTTGGTGACACTAAGAGGAATCCTGCCCCAATTGTTGATGTCACTAGGAGGTATCCTGCCCCATTGTTGGTGTCACTAGGAGGAATCCTGCCCCATTGTTGGTGTCACTAGGAGGAATCCTGCCCCATTGTTGGTGTCACTAGGAGGAATCCTGCCCCATTGTTGGTGTCACTAGGAGGAATCCTGCCCCATTGTTGGTGTCACTAGGAGGAATCCTCCCCCATTGTTGGTGTCACTAGGAGGAATCCTCCCCCATTGTTGGTGTCCCTAGGAGGAATCCTCCCCCATTGTTGGTGTCACTAGGAGGAATCCTGCCCCATTGTTGGTGTCACTAGGAGGAATCCTGCCCCATTGTTGGTGTCACTAGGAGGAATCCTCCCCCATTGTTGGTGTCACTAGGAGGAATCCTCCCCCATTGTTGGTGTCCCTAGGAGGAATCCTCCCCCATTGTTGGTGTCACTAGGAGGAATCCTGCCCCATTGTTGGTGTCCCTAGGAGGAATCCTCCCCCATTGTTGGTGTCACTAGGAGGAATCCTGCCCCATTGTTGGTGTCACTAGGAGGAATCCTGCCCCATTGTTGGTGTCACTAGGAGGAATCCTCCCCCATTGTTGGTGTCACTAGGAGGAATCCTCCCCCATTGTTGGTGTCCCTAGGAGGAATCCTGCCCCATTGTTGGTGTCACTAGGAGGAATCCTGCCCCATTGTTGGTGTCACTAGGAGGAATCCTGCCCCATTGTTGGTGTCACTAGGAGGAATCCTCCCCCATTGTTGGTGTCACTAGGAGGAATCCTCCCCCATTGTTGGTGTCCCTAGGAGGAATCCTCCCCCATTGTTGGTGTCCCTAGGAGGAATCCTCCCCCATTGTTGGTGTCACTAGGAGGAATCCTCCCCCATTGTTGGTGTCCCTAGGAGGAATCCTCCCCCATTGTTGGTGTCACTAGGAGGAATCCTGCCCCATTGTTGGTGTCACTAGGAGGAATCCTGCCCCATTGTTGGTGTCACTAGGAGGAATCCTCCCCCATTGTTGGTGTCACTAGGAGGAATCCTGCCCCATTGTTGGTGTCACTAGGAGGAATCCTGCCCCATTGTTGGTGTCACTAGGAGGAATCCTCCCCCATTGTTGGTGTCACTAGGAGGAATCCTCCCCCATTGTTGGTGTCCCTAGGAGGAATCCTCCCCCATTGTTGGTGTCACTAGGAGGAATCCTGCCCCATTGTTGGTGTCCCTAGGAGGAATCCTCCCCCATTGTTGGTGTCACTAGGAGGAATCCTGCCCCATTGTTGGTGTCACTAGGAGGAATCCTGCCCCATTGTTGGTGTCACTAGGAGGAATCCTCCCCCATTGTTGGTGTCACTAGGAGGAATCCTCCCCCATTGTTGGTGTCCCTAGGAGGAATCCTCCCCCATTGTTGGTGTCACTAGGAGGAATCCTGCCCCATTGTTGGTGTCACTAGGAGGAATCCTGCCCCATTGTTGGTGTCACTAGGAGGAATCCTGCCCCATTGTTGGTGTCAGTGTATGGGAGTAATGTCTCAAGGGCCGGATAAAATATGAGATCACATCTGGCGAATATGACATCTGATTATTTTACAAAAGAGCGGCGAATTCTCATTGGCCGTCCTATAAATGCGCCGGCAGGCGTTGATTTGGGAAATTACGCTGTAGAAGATCGCATCAGAGCTGCCGGAATTCCGATGTCTCCGTCTTCCCGCTTTAACTTCGGACACTTCGGACGCCTTCTTTTATGTTGTTGGGCATTTTCGGCGTTCATTTCAATGGACCGCCCCACACGCTACAAACGCGCCAAACTTCCCGCGTTGAGCCTTGCGGGTTATTTTCCCTTTTACCCGCGTGGTTTTACCTGCACCGCCTCGCTGCGCCACCTTTTAACAATAATGACGGCGTGCATTCTTAGCGCGTTTAGTAAACGTGCACAAAAAAAAAATCTGGCGATTTACGAAACGCTCAGCTGTGAGTCTAGTTGACGCCTACAGGTGCGACTAAACGCGGTCACGTTTCTGCGCGTTTTTCACGCCTTCCTGCGGGTCGCAGGTCGTGCAGAAAATTCCCAGGCGCTCCTCCAAAAGACGCGCTGCGCCAAACCCCCGCGGAGCCGCAGCAAAAAAGCGCAAGCGTTTACAGGTGTGACAATCAACGGCGAACCCCCCCCCCCCCGTGCGCGCGCTAAAAGCGCGGGGCGTTTTGGGAAAGCGGATGATTTTGTGCCCATGTTCCCAACTCGCAAAAGTCTGACCTGAGCCGAAAATCCGCGCAGAAGCGACCAGAAATATTATGATATTTTTGCCGGATGGGACGCACCGCGCCGATATAACACTTCTACGGACATTTCTAGCCTCAGATTCGGAGTCGGTGAATCCTCAGTCCAGGAAAACGTCAATATTTGCGCCCATCTCCTCACCGTCTCCTCGCCGTCTCCTCGCCGTCTCCTCGCCGTCTCCTCGCCGTCTCCTCGCCGTCTGTTCGCCGTCTCCTCGCCGTCTGTTCGCCATCTCCTCCTATCAGAGCTCCACACACAGCCAATGAATCCTCAACTTCCGTTTACATGGGAATCCCGTATACAATATATACCTCTAGACTGTAAGCTCCTGGGGTCAGGGTCTCATTATACCTCTAGACTGTAAGTTCCTGGGGTCAGGGTCTCATTATATCTCTAGACTGTAAGCTCCTGGGGTCAGGATCTCATTATACCTGTAGACTGTAAGCTCCTGGGGTCAGGGTCTCATTATACCTCTAGACTGTAAGCTCCTGGGGTCAGGGTCTCATTATACCTCTAGACTGTAAGCTCCTGGGGTCAGGATCTCATTATACCTCTAGACTGTAAGCTCCTGGGGTCAGGATCTCATTATACCTCTAGACTGTAAGCTCCTGGGGTCAGGGTCTCATTATACCTCTAGACTGTAAGCTCCTGGGGTCAGGGTCTCATTATACCTCTAGACTGTAAGCTCCTGGGGTCAGGATCTCATTATACCTCTAGACTGTAAGCTCCTGGGGTCAGGATCTCATTATACCTCTAGACTGTAAGCTCCTGGGGTCAGGGTCTCATTATACCTCTAGACTGTAAGCTCCTGGGGTCAGGATCTCATTATACCTCTAGACTGTAAGCTCCTGGGGTCAGGATCTCATTATACCTCTAGACTGTAAGCTCCTGGGGTCAGGGTCTCATTATACCTCTAGACTGTAAGCTCCTGGGGTCAGGGTCTCATTATACCTCTAGACTGTAAGCTCCTGGGGTCAGGGTCTCATTATACCTCTAGACTGTAAGCTCCTGGGGTCAGGATCTCATTATACCTCTAGACTGTAAGCTCCTGGGGTCAGGATCTCATTATATCTCTAGACTGTAAGCTCCTGGGGTCAGGATCTCATTATATCTCTAGACTGTAAACTCCTGGGGTCAGGATCTCATTATACCTCTAGACTGTAAGCTCCTGGGGTCAGGATCTCATTATATCTCTAGACTGTAAGCTCCTGGGGTCAGGGTCTCATTATACCTCTAGACTGTAAGCTCCTGGGGTCAGGATCTCATTATACCTCTAGACTGTAAGCTCCTGGGGTCAGGATCTCATTATATCTCTAGACTGTAAGCTCCTGGGGTCAGGATCTCATTATATCTCTAGACTGTAAGCTCCTGGGGTCAGGGTCTCATTATACATTAGACTGTAAGCTCCTGGGGTCAGGATCTCATTATATCTCTAGACTGTAAGCTCCTGGGGTCAGGATCTCATTATACCTCTAGACTGTAAGCTCCTGGGGTCGGGGTCTCATTATACCTCTAGACTGTAAGCTCCTGGGGTCAGGGTCTCATTATACCTCTAGACTGTAAGCTCCTGGGGTCGGGGTCTCATTATACCTCTAGACTGTAAGCTCCTGGGGTCGGGGTCTCATTATACCTCTAGACTGTAAGCTCCTGGGGTCAGGGTCTCATTATATCTCTAGACTGTAAGCTCCTGGGGTCAGGGTCTCATTATATCTCTAGACTGTAAGCTCCTGGGGTCAGGGTCTCATTATACATTAGACTGTAAGCTCCTGGGGTCAGGATCTCATTATATCTCTAGACTGTAAGCTCCTGGGGTCAGGATCTCATTATACCTCTAGACTGTAAGCTCCTGGGGTCAGGGTCTCATTATACCTCTAGACTGTAAGTTCCTGGGGTCGGGGTCTCATTATACCTCTAGACTGTAAGCTCCTGGGGTCGGGGTCTCATTATACCTCTAGACTGTAAGCTCCTGGGGTCAGGATCTCATTATATCTCTAGACTGTAAGCTCCTGGGGTCAGGGTCTCATTATACCTCTAGACTGTAAGCTCCTGGGGTCAGGATCTCATTATACCTCTAGACTGTAAGCTCCTGGGGTCAGGGTCTCATTATACCTCTAGACTGTAATCTCCTGGGGTCAGGATCTCATTATACCTCTAGACTGTAAGCTCCTGGGGTCACGGTCTCATTATATCTCTAGACTGTAAGCTCCTGGGGTCAGGGTCTCATTATACCTCTAGACTGTAAGCTCCTGGGGTCAGGATCTCATTATACCTCTAGAGTGTAAGCTCCTGGGGTCAGGATCTCATTATACCTCTAGACTGTAAGCTCCTGGGGTCAGGGTCTCATTATACCTCTAGACTGTAAGCTCCTGGGGTCAGGATCTCATTATACCTCTAGACTGTAAGCTCCTGGGGTCACGGTCTCATTATATCTCTAGACTGTAAGCTCCTGGGGTCAGGGTCTCATTATACCTCTAGACTGTAAGCTCCTGGGGTCACGGTCTCATTATATCTCTAGACTGTAAGCTCCTGGGGTCAGGATCTCATTATATCTCTAGACTGTAAGCTCCTGGGGTCAGGATCTCATTATACCTCTAGACTGTAAGCTCCTGGGGTCAGGATCTCATTATATCTCTAGACTGTAAGCTCCTGGGGTCAGGATCTCATTATACCTCTAGACTGTAAGCTCCTGGGGTCAGGGTCTCATTATACCTCTAGACTGTAAGCTCCTGGGGTCAGGATCTCATTATACCTCTAGACTGTAAGCTCCTGGGGTCAGGATCTCATTATACCTCTAGACTGTAAGCTCCTGGGGTCAGGATCTCATTATACCTCTAGACTGTAAGCTCCTGGGGTCAGGATCTCATTATACCTCTAGACTGTAAGCTCCTGGGGTCGGGGTCTCAGTAAGGACACCTTGAGGGGCAGTGGCAGCACCCTGTGTGCAGCCAGGGACATTGGCATTGCGTTGCGCCGGTTCCGGGGTCGCGTTGTACGGAGCGCTCGGCGCTCTCAGAATTAGGAATTTGTGGCTAATTAACAAAGATGAAGTCATGGGGGGGGGGATGGGGGGGCGGAGGAGTGGCGGAGTGGGGGGGCGGCGGAGTGGCGGAGTGGGGGATGGGGGGGGCGCGGCGGAGTGGCGGAGTGGGGGGATGGGGGGGCGGAGGAGTGGCGGAGTGGGGGATGGGGGGATGGGGGGCGGCGGAGTGGCGGAGCGATCGATATTTTACACAGGATGGATTTTTCTCTTTGCCTCTGAAATGAAGATTCATAATTAACAGGCCCGATGTTCTCGTTACCAGAGTAAGAATTGATTTTCATCATGGCGAGTCGTGTTTTATTGGAGCGGCGGTCCGGCGCGAATCGCGGCTCGTGCGGAACACTAATTGCCAGTTTGGCAAGAGAGCGGGAGAGCGGCGTTCTGTTGGACGGGCAGAGCGGGGCGGTAATGGTCATCATCCATTCTCCGGCAGACAGGGGCAATAAAGAGTGCAGCTCGCCAAACTCCCCTCCCCCACCCCCCGCAATGTCATCGAAAAACTCTCATTGCAGGATCATTCGCGATCTGTCAGCGCCGGCGATGGAAAATCGTTATTATTTTCTGCGCTGACGCTTAATTAAAAAACGCTGACAAGAGACGCGAGAGGGACCGGCGAGCGGAGATACGGAAGCCGCCGGCGAGCCGCCGCGACCGATAATCCCGACATCCGCGTCCAAATAGGATGCAGGAACGCGTCGCACGGGCCGACTCGTTTCACAACCTTTATCCTTCTTGTGTTAGTTTACATTGTTACATTGATACATTGTTATATATATATATATATACAGTGTGTGACAAAAGTAAGTACACCCCTCCGTGTGTGTGTATATATCATATTTAATCTCTCTGTATATACACTATGTGACAAAAGTAAGTACACCCCTCTGTGTGTGTGTGTGTATATATATATATCTTATTTAATCTCTGTATATACAGTATCTGACAAAAGTAAGTACATCCCTCTGTGTGTGTGTGTGTATATATATATCATATTTAATCTCTGTATATACAGTGTGTGACAAAAGTAAGTACACCCCTCTGTGTGTGTATATATACATCATATTTAATCTCTCTGTATATACACTATGTGACAAAAGTAAGTACACCTCTCCGTGTGTGTGTGTGTATATATATATATCTTATTTAATCTCTGTATATACAGTATCTGACAAAAGTAAGTACATCCCTCTGTGTGTGTGTGTATATATATATCTTACTGTATATACAGAGATTAAATAAGATATATATATATATATATATACACACACACACACACACACACACAGGGGTGTACTTACTTTTGTCACATACTGTATATACAGAGATTAAATATCTGACAAAAGTAAGTACACCCCTCTGTGTGTGTGTGTGTATATATACACATCATATTTAATCTCTCTGTATATACAGTATCTGACAAAATTAAGTACACCCCTCTGTGTGTGTGTATATATATATATATATATATATATATATATATATACACATCATATTTAATCTCTGTATATACAGTATCTGACAAAAGTAAGTACACCCCTCTGTGTGTGTGTGTATATATATATATCTTACTGTATATACAGAGATTAAATAAGATATATATATATACACACACAGAGGGGTGTACTTACTTTTGTCACATACTGTATATACAGAGATTAAATATCTGACAAAAGTAAGTACACCCCTCTGTGTGTGTGTATATATATATATATATATATATATATATATATATATATATATATACATACACATCATATTTAATCTCTGTATATACAGTATCTGACAAAAGTAAGTACACCCCTCAGTGACATTTCTTCTCTCTTTTCATGTGACAACACTGAAGAAATGACACTTGTCTACAATGTAAAGTAGTGAGTGTACAGCTTGTATAACAGTGTAAATTTCCTGTCCCCTCAAAATAACTCAACACACAGCCATTAATGTCTAAACCGCTGGCAACAAAAGTCAGGACACCCCTAAGGGAAAATCTCCAAATTGGGCCCAATTAGCCATTTTCCCTCCTCCCCCGGTGTCATGTGACTCGTTAGTGTTACAAGGTCTCAGGTGTGAATGGGGAGCAGGTGTGTTAAATTTGGTGTTATCGCTCTCACTCTCTCATACTGGTCACTGGAAGTACAACATGGCACCTCATGGCAAAGAACTCTCTGAGGATCTGAAGATAAGAATTGTCGCTCTACATAAAGATGGCCTAGGCTATAAGAAGATTGCCAAGACCCTGAGACTGATCTGCAGCACGGTGGCCAAGACCATACAGCGGTATAACAGGACAGGTTCCCCTCAGAACAGGCCTCGCCATGGTCCACCAAAGAAGTTGAGGTCACGTGATCAGCGTCATATCCAGAGGTTGTCTTTGGGAAATAGACGTATGAGTGCTGCCAGCATTGCTGCAGAGGTTGTAGGGGTGGGGGGGTCAGCCTGTCAGTGCTCAGACCATACGCCGCACACTGCATCAAATTGGTCTGCATGGCTGTCATCCCAGAAGGAAGGAGGGAAGGTGGAGGAGGGGAAGGTCTCCAACATCCACCAGCTCTGTGATGTCATCATGGGGGAGGGGAAGAGGACTCCAGTGATGACCTGTGAAGCTCTGCTGACCTCCATGCCCAAGAGGGTTAAGGCAGTGCTGGAAAATAATGGCGGCCACACAAAATATTGACACTTTGGGCCCAATTTGGAGATTTTCACTTAGGGGTGTACTGACTTTTGTCGCCAGCGGTTTAGACATTAATGGCTGGATATTGGAGATCCAATATCTGTAGATGGCCCCACATTGGTCTGCAGTGATGTCATCCTAGTCCTGAGTTCTGATTGGGTGGCTCCGGGTGACTTCACACTACCAGAATATCACAATCTCAGCAGGAGCTCGTTGTCCATTGAAGCTCCTGGAAGTAAAGGGTGGATGGCAGCCAATTATTCCAAGGAGGGCAATGGGGGGAGCACAGAAATATGCCGCGTCGTTTAGGAAATGGGGCTTCACAGCGTTACAAACACATTTTTGCGTATATAAAGTTTTCTTTGTTTATTAATCGCCCCGTTTTCTCTCCTCTCAGTCCGGGGGGGGGGGGGGGAAACGGTAAAATGGGGCGATTGTCTGAATTTCATTCATTAATCGTCTTCACAAGGATCCCGGCCCCCGGAATTCAGGGGAACGTCGTCCGCGAGGGCCGCTGCAGAGCGCCCCGGATTCCCCGCCATCAATGGACGCCGATTATCTTCACATTCATCAGTGAGACGCATCCTGGGACTGGAGATCAGCGATCGTTTGATGTGACACCTTCCCGTCAGGGCGGGGGGGGGAGGGGACGCGCCTCATTACACCCCAAATATTGTAATAAATGATCCTCTGCCGGGATTTCACTTCTTATTTACATCGCGGCAAAGTCGTCACCTTCACTTTGTGTCTGCGTCGCCACGGAGATACCGAGCGCCCCGCCGAGAACCCATCCATGTGGTGGGGGAGGGGAGAGACAAAAATGTTCTTATTACGACTTCTGGTCCAAATATAACAAAGATAGGACCCCGCACTGAGCACCCCACACCGAGCCCCCCACTCCGAGCACCCCGCACCGAGCCCCCCACTCCGAGCACCCCACACCGAGCCCCCCACTCCGAGCACCCCGCACCGAGCCCCCCACTCCGAGCACCCCGCACCGAGCCCCCCCACTCCGAGCACCCCGCACCGAGCCCCCCACTCCGAGCACCCCGCACCGAGCCCCCCACTCCGAGCACCCCGCACCGAGCCCCCCCACTCCGAGCACCCCGCACCGAGCCCCCCACTCCGAGCACCCCGCACCGAGCCCCCCACTCCGAGCACCCCGCACCGAGCCCCCCCACTCCGAGCACCCCGCACCGAGCCCCCCACTCCGAGCACCCCGCACCGAGCCCCCCACTCCGAGCACCCCGCACTGAGCCCCCCACTCCGAGCACCCCACACCGAGCCCCCCACTCCGAGCACCCCACACCGAGCCCCCCACTCCGAGCACCCCACACCGAGCCCCCCACTCCGAGCACCCCACACCGAGCCCCCCACTCCGAGCACCCCGCACCGAGCCCCCCACTCCGAGCACCCCGCACCGAGCCCCCCCACTCCGAGCACCCCGCACCGAGCCCCCCACTCCGAGCACCCCGCACCGAGCCCCCCACTCCGAGCACCCCGCACCGAGCCCCCCCACTCCGAGCACCCCGCACCGAGCCCCCCACTCCGAGCACCCCGCACCGAGCCCCCCACTCCGAGCACCCCGCACCGAGCCCCCCCACTCCGAGCACCCCGCACCGAGCCCCCCACTCCGAGCACCCCGCACCGAGCCCCCCACTCCGAGCACCCCGCACTGAGCCCCCCACTCCGAGCACCCCACACCGAGCCCCCCACTCCGAGCACCCCACACCGAGCCCCCCACTCCGAGCACCCCGCACCGAGCCCCCCACTCCGAGCACCCCGCACCGAGCCCCCCCACTCCGAGCACCCCGCACCGAGCCCCCCCACTCTGAGCACCCCGCACCGAGCCCCCCACTCTGAGCACCGAGCCCCCCCACTCCGAGCACCCCGCACCGAGCCCCCCACTCTGAGCACCGAGCCCCCCCACTCCGAGCACCCCGCACCGAGCCCCCCACTCTGAGCACCCCGCACCAAGCCCCCCACTCCGAGCACCCCACAACCTGCACCCCACCATGAGCACCGAGCACCCCGCACTGAGCACCCTACAACCTGCACCCCCCAACGAGCACTCCGCACCGAGCACCCCACAACCTGCACCCCGCACTGAGCACCCCACAACCTGCACCCCACAACGAGCACTCCGCACCGAGCACCCCACAACCTGCACCCCGCACCGAGCACCCCACAAGCACTCTGCACCGAGCACCCCGCACGAGCCCCCCACACCGAGCACCCCACAACCTGCACCCCACCATGAGCACCGAGCACCCCGCACTGAGCACCCTACAACCTGCACCCCACAACGAGCACTCCGCACCGAGCCCCCCACAACCTGCACCCCACACCGAGCACCCCACAAGCACTCTGCACCGAGCACCCCGCACGAGCCCCCCACACCGAGCTCCCCGCACCAAGCACCCCACACAAATCACAGAGCACCCCACACCAAGCACCCTGCACCCCTCACCCCGCACTGAGCACCCCACACAAATCACCCCGCACCGAGCACCCTGCACCCCACACCAAGCACCCCACATAAATCACCCTGCACCAAGCATCCCACACCAAGCACCCCACATAAATCACCACGCACCGAGCACCCCACACCCCAAACCAAGCACCCCGCACCCCACATAAATCACCCCGCACCGAGCACCCCGCACCAAGCACCCCACACCAAGCACTCTGCACCCAGAGAACCCAACATAAAGCAACCTGCAGCCCCGCACCCCACACCTAGCAACCTGCACCCCAGACCTAACAACCCGCAACTCATACCCAGCAATGTACATCCAAGCAACCAGCACCCCACAACCTATACCCTGCAACCCGCATAAAGCTGATAGTAGTAGAAATAATAATAATAGTATAATAATTTCTATCATCATCATTAATATAATTATATTATTGTCACTATTATTATAATCAATATTATAACTTTTTTCTTAATATTATATTCTTATTATCATTGTTGTGTGTACGGAGCGGTGCCGGGCGTCATCTATCTGTTGGGAACGTCTTGTATGGCGCCCCCCCGGGGAGGACGTTCATGATCGCACATATTTACATATTATCCTGATGGTCTGTTGGAGTACCCCTCCAAGGGGGGAGGGGGTAGGGGTGGCGGGAGTCTGCCCCCCCCCCCCCCGAGCGCCGGTCTCTGTAATAGCGGGTCAGGGGACGTCACTACAATATTTCCGACAATGACTGCGTCCAGTCCTCAGCCAATCGGCTTCTGGCGCCCGGGGGTGGACGGGTCAGCGCCATTCCTGCAGGCGCTGCAATTTGTTTAATGTTTATGAGGTGTGGAGAGGGAGATTAGAGCGCGGGGCGGGTGTCTGTGATCACGTCTCGCCCCGCATTGTCGCCTGTCATAAGGACCCCGCTGTGCCTCATCTCGGCTGCGATTCACCTTGACGGCCTGGAATGAGCTTTTCCTGTTCATGTACATTGCAGAGTAGACGCGTATTATGGTGTAATGACTCCCGCGTCACGCTGGCGTCCTGGACATTATCCGCTGGTGGGCCTGGTGCTGATCGGACACTGGGGGGGGGAGGGGAGAGGGTCCGCGGGGCGAATCCAAGCCTGAGATATTAAAGGGGGGTTCTGGGCGGACACAAAACTCTGACCAACTGCCAAGCTTTGGAGATTGGTGCGCTCGGCTCGGTTTTGGCTACCAGCAAAGACGACTCAGGAACCGTCACCGGTTCACTTCAGTATACAACGTTGTCCCGCCCCCAACTGTCCTGGAATGGTTCGTCCACTTCTACGTCACCATTTCCCATCAAGCGTCTCTCAACGCCATCCCGTCAGTCTGCCAACCAATCCCCAAACGGCTAAATCCCTCTGTCTGCCAACCAATCCCCAACCGGCTAAATCCCTCTGTCTGCCGGTATCTTCATCTTCTGGAAGACCTCAATATGAGCCTCAGAACGTGCAGCCACGGAGGGAGTCAGTGATTTGTGCCCATTTGTCAGGTCTGTGTTCCCCTGTGTTCCGGCCCCAACCTACGTTTCCCTGTGTTCCGGCCCCGGCCTACGTTCCCCTGCGTTCCGGCCCCTGGCCTACTTTCCCCTGCGTTCCGGCCCCCGGCCTACTTTACCCTGCGTTCCGGCCCCCGGCCTACTTTACCCTGCGTTCCGGCCCCCGGCCTACTTTACCCTGCGTTCCGGCCCCCGGCCTACTTTACCCTGCGTTCCGGCCCCCGGCCTACTTTACCCTGCGTTCCGGCCCCCGGCCTACTTTACCCTGCGTTCCGGCCCCCGGCCTACTTTCCCCTGCGTTCCGGCCCCCGGCCTACTTTCCCCTGCGTTCCGGCCCCCGGCCTACTTTCCCCTGCGTTCCGGCCCCCGGCCTACGTCCCCCTGTGTTCTGGCCCCGGCCTACTTTCCCCTGTTTTCCTGCCCCAGCCTACGTTTCCCTGTGTTCCGGCCCCAGCCTACGTTTCCCTGTGCTGCTGCCCTGGCATTCATTTCCCTCTGTTCCAGCCCCGGCCAGTGTTTCCCGTGTTCCGGCCCCTGGCCTGTGTTCCCCTGTGTTCCGGCCCCGGCCTGTGTCCCCCTGTGTTCCGGACCTGACCAGTGTTTCCTTGTGTTCCGGCCCCGGCCTGCGTTCTCTCATGTTCCGACCATTGGCTGTGTTGCCCTGTGTTCTGGCCCGGCCTGCGTTCCCCCGTGTTCCAGCCCCGGCCTGCGTTCTCCCATATTCTGGCCCGACCTGCGTTCTCCAGCCCCGGTCTGCATTTTCCCATGTTCCGGTCCCGGGCTGCATTCTCCCATGTTCCCAGCCCCGGTCTCCATTCTCCCATGTTCCTGGCCCCCATGTTCCTGGTCCTGGCCTGTGTTCTCCCATGTTCCCGGCCCCGGCTGCGTTCTCCCGTGTTCCCGTCTCCGTTTTCCCATGTTCCCGGCCCCAGTCTCCGTTTTCCCATGTTCACGGCCCTGGCCTGCGTTCTCCCATGTTCCCGGCCCCGGCCTGCGTTCTCCCATGTTCCCACCCCCGGCCTGCGTTCTCCCATGTTCACGGCCCCGGTCTCCGTTCTCCCATGTTTACGGCCCCGGCCTGCATTCTACCATGTTCCCGGCCTGCGTTCTCCCATGTTCCCGGCCTGCGTTCTCCCATGTTCCCGGCCTGCGTTCTCCCATGTTCCCGGCCTGCGTTCTCCCATGTTCCCGGCCTGCGTTCTCCCATGTTCCCAGCCCCGGCCTGCGTTCTCTCATGTTCACGGCCCCGGTCTCCGTTCTCTCATGTTCCTGACCCCAGCTTGCGTTCTCTCATGTTCCTGGCCCCAGCTTGCGTTCTCTCATGTTCCCGGTCCCAGCCTCCGTTCTCCCATGTTCCCGGCCTGCGTTCTCCCATGTTCCTGACCCCAGCTTGCGTTCTCCCATGTTCCCGGCCTGCGTTCTCTCATGTTCCCGGCCCCAGCTTGCGTTCTCCCATGTTCCCGGCCTGCGTTCTCTCATGTTCCCGGCCCCAGCTTGCGTTCTCCCATGTTCCCGGCCTGCGTTCTCTCATGTTCCCGGCCCCAGCTTGCGTTCTCCCATGTTCCTGGTCCCAGCTTGCGTTCTCCCATGTTCCCAACCTGCGTTCTCTCATGTTCCCGGCCCCAGCTTGCGTTCTCCCATGTTCCTGGTCCCAGCTTGCGTTCTCCCATGTTCCCAACCTGCGTTCTCTCATGTTCCCGGCCCCAGCTTGCGTTCTCCCATGTTCCCGGCCTGCGTTCTCTCATGTTCCCGGCCCCAGCTTGCGTTCTCCCATGTTCCCAACCTGCGTTCTCTCATGTTCCCGGCCCCAGCTTGCGTTCTCCCATGTTCCCGGCCTGCGTTCTCTCATGTTCCCGGCCCCAGCTTGCGTTCTCCCATGTTCCTGGCCCCAGCTTGCGTTCTCCCATGTTCCCAACCTGCGTTCTCTCATGTTCCCGGCCCCAGCTTGCGTTCTCCCATGTTCCCGGCCTGCGTTCTCTCATGTTCCCGGCCCCAGCTTGCGTTCTCCCATGTTCCTGGTCCCAGCTTGCATTCTCCCATGTTCCCAACCTGCGTTCTCTCATGTTCCCGGCCCCAGCTTGCGTTCTCCCATGTTCCCGGCCTGCGTTCTCTCATGTTCCCGGCCCCAGCTTGCGTTCTCCCATGTTCCCAACCTGCGTTCTCTCATGTTCCCGGCCCCAGCTTGCGTTCTCCCATGTTCCCGGCCTGCGTTCTCTCATGTTCCCGGCCCCAGCTTGCGTTCTCCCATGTTCCTGGCCCCAGCTTGCGTTCTCCCATGTTCCCAACCTGCGTTCTCTCATGTTCCCGGCCCCAGCTTGCGTTCTCCCATGTTCCCGGCCTGCGTTCTCTCATGTTCCCGGCCCCAGCTTGCGTTCTCCCATGTTCCTGGTCCCAGCTTGCATTCTCCCATGTTCCCAACCTGCGTTCTCTTATGTTCCCGGCCCCAGCTTGCGTTCTCCCATGTTCTCAACCTGCGTTCTCTCATGTTCCCGGCCCCAGCTTGCGTTCTCCCATGTTCCCGACCTGCGTTCTCTCATGTTCCCGGCCCCAGCTTGCGTTCTCTCATGTTCCTGGCCCCAGCTTGCGTTCTCCCATGTTCCCGGCCTGCGTTCTCTCATGTTCCCGGCCCCAGCTTGCGTTCTCCCATGTTCCTGGTCCCAGCTTGCATTCTCCCATGTTCCCAACCTGCGTTCTCTCATGTTCCCGGCCCCAGCTTGCGTTCTCCCATGTTCCCGGCCTGCGTTCTCTCATGTTCCCGGCCCCAGCTTGCGTTCTCCCATGTTCCCAACCTGCGTTCTCTCATGTTCCCGGCCCCAGCTTGCGTTCTCCCATGTTCCCGGCCTGCGTTCTCTCATGTTCCCGGCCCCAGCTTGCGTTCTCCCATGTTCCTGGCCCCAGCTTGCGTTCTCCCATGTTCCCAACCTGCGTTCTCTCATGTTCCCGGCCCCAGCTTGCGTTCTCCCATGTTCCCGGCCTGCGTTCTCTCATGTTCCCGGCCCCAGCTTGCGTTCTCCCATGTTCCTGGTCCCAGCTTGCATTCTCCCATGTTCCCAACCTGCGTTCTCTTATGTTCCCGGCCCCAGCTTGCGTTCTCCCATGTTCCCAACCTGCGTTCTCTCATGTTCCCGGCCCCAGCTTGCGTTCTCCCATGTTCCCGACCTGCGTTCTCTCATGTTCCCGGCCCCAGCTTGCGTTCTCTCATGTTCCTGGCCCCAGCTTGCGTTCTCCCATGTTCCCGGCTTGCGTTCTCTCATGTTCCCGGCCCCAGCTTGCGTTCTCTCATGTTCCCGGTCCCAGCCTCCGTTCTCCCATGTTCCCGGCCTGCGTTCTCCCATGTTCCTGGCCCCAGCTTGCGTTCTCCCATGTTCCCGGCCTGCGTTCTCTCATGTTCCCGGCCCCAGCTTGCGTTCTCTCATGTTCCCGGCCCCAGCTTGCGTTCTCTCATGTTCCTGGCCCCAGCTTGCGTTCTCTCATGTTCCCGGTCCCAGCCTCCGTTCTCCCATGTTCCCGGCCTGCGTTCTCCCATGTTCCTGGCCCCAGCTTGCGTTCTCCCATGTTCCCAACCTGCGTTCTCTCATGTTCCCGGCCCCGGCCTGCGTTCTCCCATGTTCCCAACCTGCGTTCTCTTATGTTCCCGGCCCCAGCTTGCGTTCTCCCATGTTCCCAACCTGCGTTCTCTCATGTTCCCGGCCCCAGCTTGCGTTCTCCCATGTTCCCGACCTGCGTTCTCTCATGTTCCCGGCCCCAGCTTGCGTTCTCTCATGTTCCTGGCCCCAGCTTGCGTTCTCCCATGTTCCCGGCCCCAGCTTGCGTTCTCCCATGTTCCCGACCTGCGTTCTCTCATGTTCCCGGCCCCAGCTTGCGTTCTCTCATGTTCCTGGCCCCAGCTTGCGTTCTCTCATGTTCCTGGCCCCAGCCTCCGTTCTCCCATGTTCCCGGCCTGCGTTCTCCCATGTTCCTGGCCCCAGCTTGCGTTCTCCCATGTTCCCGGCCTGCGTTCTCTCATGTTCCCGGCCCCAGCTTGCGTTCTCTCATGTTCCCGGCCCCAGCTTGCGTTCTCTCATGTTCCCGGTCCCAGCCTCCGTTCTCCCATGTTCCCGGCCTGCGTTCTCCCATGTTCCTGGCCCCAGCTTGCGTTCTCCCATGTTCCCGGCCTGCGTTCTCTCATGTTCCCGGCCCCAGCTTGCGTTCTCTCATGTTCCCGGCCCCAGCTTGCGTTCTCTCATGTTCCTGGCCCCAGCTTGCGTTCTCTCATGTTCCCGGTCCCAGCCTCCGTTCTCCCATGTTCCCGGCCTGCGTTCTCCCATGTTCCTGGCCCCAGCTTGCGTTCTCCCATGTTCCCAACCTGCGTTCTCTCATGTTCCCGGCCCCAGCTTGCGTTCTCCCATGTTCCCGGCCTGCGTTCTCTCATGTTCCCGGCCCCAGCTTGCGTTCTCCCATGTTCCTGGTCCCAGCTTGCGTTCTCCCATGTTCCCAACCTGCGTTCTCTCATGTTCCCGGCCCCAGCTTGCGTTCTCCCATGTTCCTGGTCCCAGCTTGCGTTCTCCCATGTTCCCAACCTGCGTTCTCTCATGTTCCCGGCCCCAGCTTGCGTTCTCCCATGTTCCCGGCCTGCGTTCTCTCATGTTCCCGGCCCCAGCTTGCGTTCTCCCATGTTCCCAACCTGCGTTCTCTCATGTTTCCGGCCCCAGCTTGCGTTCTCCCATGTTCCCGGCCTGCGTTCTCTCATGTTCCCGGCCCCAGCTTGCGTTCTCCCATGTTCCTGGCCCCAGCTTGCGTTCTCCCATGTTCCCAACCTGCGTTCTCTCATGTTCCCGGCCCCAGCTTGCGTTCTCCCATGTTCCCGGCCTGCGTTCTCTCATGTTCCCGGCCCCAGCTTGCGTTCTCCCATGTTCCTGGTCCCAGCTTGCATTCTCCCATGTTCCCAACCTGCGTTCTCTCATGTTCCCGGCCCCAGCTTGCGTTCTCCCATGTTCCCGGCCTGCGTTCTCTCATGTTCCCGGCCCCAGCTTGCGTTCTCCCATGTTCCCAACCTGCGTTCTCTCATGTTCCCGGCCCCAGCTTGCGTTCTCCCATGTTCCCGGCCTGCGTTCTCTCATGTTCCCGGCCCCAGCTTGCGTTCTCCCATGTTCCTGGCCCCAGCTTGCGTTCTCCCATGTTCCCAACCTGCGTTCTCTCATGTTCCCGGCCCCAGCTTGCGTTCTCCCATGTTCCCGGCCTGCGTTCTCTCATGTTCCCGGCCCCAGCTTGCGTTCTCCCATGTTCCTGGTCCCAGCTTGCATTCTCCCATGTTCCCAACCTGCGTTCTCTTATGTTCCCGGCCCCAGCTTGCGTTCTCCCATGTTCCCAACCTGCGTTCTCTCATGTTCCCGGCCCCAGCTTGCGTTCTCCCATGTTCCCGACCTGCGTTCTCTCATGTTCCCGGCCCCAGCTTGCGTTCTCTCATGTTCCTGGCCCCAGCTTGCGTTCTCCCATGTTCCCGGCCTGCGTTCTCTCATGTTCCCGGCCCCAGCTTGCGTTCTCTCATGTTCCCGGCCCCAGCTTGCGTTCTCTCATGTTCCCGGTCCCAGCCTCCGTTCTCCCATGTTCCCGGCCTGCGTTCTCCCATGTTCCTGGCCCCAGCTTGCGTTCTCCCATGTTCCCGGCCTGCGTTCTCTCATGTTCCCGGCCCCAGCTTGCGTTCTCTCATGTTCCCGGCCCCAGCTTGCGTTCTCTCATGTTCCCGGCCCCAGCTTGCGTTCTCTCATGCTCCTGGCCCCAGCTTGCGTTCTCTCATGTTCCCGGTCCCAGCCTCCGTTCTCCCATGTTCCCGGCCTGCGTTCTCCCATGTTCCTGGCCCCAGCTTCCGTTCTCCCATGTTCCCAACCTGCGTTCTCTCATGTTCCCGGCCCCGGCCTGCGTTCTCCCATGTTCCCAACCTGCGTTCTCTCATGTTCCCGGCCCCAGCTTGCGTTCTCCCATGTTCCCGACCTGTGTTCTCCCATGTTCCCAACCTGCGTTCTCTCATGTTCCCAACCTGCGTTCTCTTATGTTCCCGGCCCCAGCTTGCGTTCTCCCATGTTCCCAACCTGCGTTCTCTCATGTTCCCGGCCCCAGCTTGCGTTCTCCCATGTTCCCGCCCTGCGTTCTCTCATGTTCCCGGCCCCAGCTTGCGTTCTCTCATGTTCCTGGCCCCAGCTTGCGTTCTCCCATGTTCCCGGCCTGCGTTCTCTCATGTTCCCGGCCCCAGCTTGCGTTCTCTCATGTTCCCGGCCCCAGCTTGCGTTCTCTCATGTTCCCGGTCCCAGCCTCCGTTCTCCCATGTTCCCGGCCTGCGTTCTCCCATGTTCCTGGCCCCAGCTTGCGTTCTCCCATGTTCCCGGCCTGCGTTCTCTCATGTTCCCGGCCCCAGCTTGCGTTCTCTCATGTTCCCGGCCCCAGCTTGCGTTCTCTCATGTTCCCGGCCCCAGCTTGCGTTCTCTCATGTTCCTGGCCCCAGCTTGCGTTCTCTCATGTTCCCGGTCCCAGCCTCCGTTCTCCCATGTTCCCGGCCTGCGTTCTCCCATGTTCCTGGCCCCAGCTTGCGTTCTCCCATGTTCCCAACCTGCGTTCTCTCATGTTCCCGGCCCCGGCCTGCGTTCTCCCATGTTCCCAACCTGCGTTCTCCCATGTTCCCAACCTGCGTTCTCTCATGTTCTTGGCCCCAGCTTGCGTTCTCCCATGTTCCCAACCTGCGTTCTCTCATGTTCCCGGTCCCAGCCTCCGTTCTCCCATGTTCCCAACCTGCGTTCTCTCATGTTCCCGGTCCCAGCCTCCGTTCTCCCATGTTCCCGGCCTCCGTTCTCCCATGTTTCCGGCCTGCGTTCTCTCATGTTCCCAGCCCCGGTCTCCATTCTCTCATGTTCCCAGCCCCGGTCTCCGTTCTCTCATGTTCCCGGCCCCGGTCTCCGTTCTCTCATGTTCCCGGCCCCGGTCTCCGTTCTCTCATGTTCCCGGCCCCAGCTTGCGTTCTCCCATGTTCCCGGCCTGCGTTCTCCCATGTTCTCGGCACAGTCAGAGACGTCTGTAGGATCTCATTGCTCTGCTATTATCCCTCATCTCGGTGTAATCAGCTCCCGTGGCGGGATACAGAGGTGTGGAAATGATATTAATGTGTGACAATCTCCCCGCCGCCGATGTTTATGAGTCGGGGAGCCGCCTGAGAGGCGTGAAGTTTGTTTAACAGAGCTAGACACAATGAGCGGCAAATAATGGCTCGGGGGGGGGGAGGGGAAACCAGGCCCAAATCCCCTCCAATATTCTATCTTCTCCATGAAATGGCGCACTACTGGGGGCCCAACAATGACTCCAAATTTCCACCTCACCCCCTCTCTGTAATATGATATAACGACCACGGGGCCACCTCAAAATGTCCTTCGTATCTGGCCCTTGTCCAATCCGTGTCACTCATCCCAACTCCTCCCCTTCTCTCTCATTTGGCAGACGAATGGGGGCGTGAAAACCCCCACATAATGCCTCCAGGAGGGAGGGGCTATCTCCAGGTCAATATATGATGTCCCCTAGGGTGGTGGGGAATACCTGTGATGGGTACATGGTGACCCTTGAAGGCTAGAGGACCACTGGGGTGGATAAATGTTGATCCTTGAAGGGTAGGGGACCTCTGGGGTGGATAAATGGTGACCCTTGAATGCTAGGGGACCACTTGGGTGGATAAATGTTGACCCTTGAAGGGTAGGGGACCTCTGGGGTGGATAAATGGGGACGCTTGAAGGCTAGAGGACCATTGGGGTGGATAAATGGTGACCTTTGAAGGCTAGGGGACCACTTGGGTGGATAAATGTTGACCCTTGAAGGGTAGGGGACCTCTGGGATGGGTACATGGTGTACCTTGGAAGGATAGGGGACCTCTGGGGGTGATATATGATGATGCTTGGAGTGGTAGGGTATACCTGAGATATATATATATATATATATATATATATATATATATATATATATGAATCCTGGGGTAGGTATATGCTGTCCCTTGAAAGTGTAGGGTTCCTGAGGGGGGTATATGGTGACCCTTTGAGGGGTAAGTAACCCCTAGGGTGGGTATATGGTGCCCCTTGGAAGTGCAAGGGACCCCAGGGGGTATAGGGTGCTCCTTGGAAGTGTAGGGGACCCCAAGGGTGGGTATACAGTACCCTTTGCAGGTTTAGGAGACCCCAGGTGGTACATAATGCCCCTTGGAGTGGTAGGGTGCCCCTGGAATGTATATATGTTGCCCCATGGAAGGATACGTGACCCCTGGGGTAAGTATAAGCCGCCCCTTGAAAGTGTAGAAAATCCAAAGGGGGGGTGTATGGTGTCCCTTGGAGGTGTAGAGGACTGCAGGGGGTATATGGTGACCCTTGGAAGGGTAGTTGACCTTTGGGGGTGAGTATATGGTACCTCTAGGAAGTTTACAAGACCCCGGGGGTATATGGTGACCCTTGGAGGGGTAGAGGACCCCTAGGGTGGGTATATGGTTCCCCTTGGAAGTGTAGGGGACCCTAGGGGGGTATTTGATACCCCTTGGAGAGTTGGGGGAATCCATGAGGTGGGAATATGGTGCCCCCTGGAGGGGTAGGTGACACCTAGCATGGGCGTATGGTTACCATTGGAGGGGTGGGTGACCCCAGATGGGTATAAGGTTAACCTTGGAGGGGTAGGGAACTCCTGAAGTAGAAATATGATGCCCCCTGCAGGGGTAGGTGACCCTGGGACGGGTATAAGTTTACCCTTGGAGGGGTAGGTTAAACTGGGTGGGAATATGGTACTATCTGGAGGGATAGGCGATTCTGGGATAGGATTATGGCCTCCGTTGGAGGGGTAGGTGACCCCGGGATGGTTATAAGGTTACCCTTGGAGGGGTAGGTGAAACCGGGTGGGAATATGGATAATGGTACTACCTGGAAGGGTAAGTGACCCTGGGATGAGAATATGGCCTCCATTGGAGGGGTAGGTGATCTCGGGATGGGTATAAGGTTACCCTTGGTGGCATAGATGACCCTGGGGTGGAAACATGGTCTCCCTTGGAGGGGTAGGTGACCCCGGGATGGGTATAAGGTTACCCTTGGTGGTGTAGATGACCCTGGGGTGGAAATATGGCCCCACTTGGAGGGGTAGGTGACTCTGAGGTGTGAACTTGGCCCCCCTTGGAGGGGTAGGTGACCCCGGGGCGGCTTTCAGCTCACGTCTGTCTCCAGGCCTCTCATAAACTGATCTCTCGGTGTTTGGGCTCCTCTATCAGCCGCCATCCCTCACGGTGACACATCTGAGAGCCGAGCCGGTGACAAATTAAATGGAAGCGCTAATATCCCGCCGGCGGCCCTGAGCCTCCGGTACGTCCGCGCGCCAGAGGATAGCGGCTGGTTAGCGGCGGCGACTCACAAATGACGGGGGAGGGGGGGGAAGGCGACTCCATCAGAGTTGGATTATTCTGATGAGTTTTCCGGACGGGACGTTCAATAAAAGGCACTCCGGCCGCCATATTTAACGCCGATGCCTCCGATTGCGTTGGGCTCGACCTCGGCGCTCCCTCCGCCCGCCGTCTGGGGGGCGCATATCCAACGTCTCCTGATAGGTGGTGTCTACCGGACGCGATCGTTTCGCAGATTTTTTTTTTTCCGCTGTCCCTTGTCTGGCTCTTTTTCGGTCGATCGATTGCGGATTTTTTTTAAACGCTGTCTCTCTTCTGGCTCCTTTGCGGCCAATCGTTTTGCGTATTTTTTTTTTTTACTGCTGTCCCTCGTCTGCTTGCTTTACGGCCGATCGTTTTGCTGATTATTTTTTTTACCGCTGTCCCTCGTCTGGTTGCTTTGCGGCCAATCGTTTCGCAGATTTTAAATTTTTTTTGTCAGCTGTCCCTCGTCTGGCTCCTTTGCGGTCGATCGATTGCGGATTTTTTTTTTAACGCTGTCCCTTGTCTGGTTGCTTTGCAGCGATCGTTTTGCAGATTATTATTTTTTACCGCTGTCCCTCGTCTCGCACCTTTGCGGTCGATCGATTGTGTATTTTTTTTTTTTAACGCTGTCCCTCAACTGGCTCCTTTTTTTTATTTTTTTATTTTTTATTTTTTTTACCGCTGTCCCTCGTCTGTCAGCCGCTTAAACTGGCGGCGTCTCCGGATGATCCCGCCGCCCAGATATATAACCCGACCCGGAGAGCTGACACCTTACAACCAAATCTAGATTCCTTGCGGAGACTTATGACGCGCGCCGCGCGCTCTGATATCTTTATTGGCGTCTCCGGAGCGCGGCGCCGTAACTCATTTCAGCTGTCAATTTTTTTAATTCCATCCGTCTGTCTTTCTATCACGTTTTACTCGCCGTTCGCGGCTGCGATCCATCTGCTCCTGTATGTCCCCCCTCTCCCCCTCCCCCTCCCCGGCTCGTGCCCGCGCCTCTCCCGCGCAGTGAGTAAATGGTGAACGGGCACGGCTTTATCTTTTTTAGAAGCGGCAGCGGGGCGGCGTGGTCTGTTTACCAGCCGTGGAAAAACAAGTGCGCTTGGCAGACGCGGCGCCCGCTAATTAACGGAGGAGCCTGTTTGTGCGTCCAGTGCGGGGGCGGGGGAGGACGGAAAGCGCCCGCCATCGTGTCACCCCCCGAATCTGGGACAGAGCGTCCTTCTGCCAAATAGTCCCATGACGGGACGCCGATTAACCGTTTCCGGGCGGAGCCGCACATGGCGCTGATTCTTACGGCGCCCGTCTCGGGAAAGGTTCCACGTTCTATGCGTGGATGGGGGGGGGGGGGAAATGGGCCACTTTCCCGGTACAGAAACGCGTCGCCCCCGGACGCACGGCGACGTGGTTAATGGCGGATCCGCGAGACGTGCGCGTCAAATCGCAGAGTGCCGCAGCACCGCGTGATTCAGGAAAAGGGACTTTCTGATTTTCTGTGTTTTATCGCACATAAGGTCGCCCGTTGAAATGAATGCGCTTCGCGATGACTCAGCACGGGGGCGGGTCAGACCTCTGCAGAGAGACCACTGCTTCTACACAGAGATTTCTCCGATGGACTTTGCTGATTGGAGGACTTTGGCTCTGACTCAGTAAGAGGAATATCGGATCTCTGCAGAGAGACCACTGCTTTCACATAGATCTCTCTCCAATGATTAGGGATCACGATGATTGGAGGACTCTGGCTCTAACGTAATAAGAGGAATATCGGATCTCTGCAGAGAGACCACTGCTTCTATGCAGAGATTTCCCCAATGGGCTTTGCTGATTGGAGGACTCTGGCTCTGACTGAGTGGGGTGGTCAGACCTCTGCAGAGAGACCACTGCTTCCATACAGATATTTCCCCATGGTGTTTTGCTGATTGGAGGACTGTGACTCAGCAGGCGGTGTGTCAGACCTCTGCAGAGAGACCACTGCTTCCCAATAGAGATCACTCCAATGATTGGGATACATGAAGTTGAAATCATGATGATTGGAGGACTCTGGCTCTGACACAGTGAGGGGAATATCGAACCTCTGCAGAGAGACCACTGCTTCCACTGCTCCAATGGGTTTTGCTGATTGGAATACGGCACATTTATGCTCCCTCTGCTGGCACTTGTAGTCCTCCTAGGAATCCAGAACATCTGCGGTCCCTCTGCTGAGACTTGTAGTCCTCCTAGGTATCTGCGGTTCCTCTGCTGGGACTTGTAGTCCTCCTGGGTATCTGCTGTCCCTCTGCTGGGACTTGTAGTCCTCCTAGAAATCTGGAACATCTGCAGTCCCTCTGCTGGGACTTGTAGTCCTCCTGGGTATCCGGGACACATCTGCGGCCCCTCTGCTGGGACTTGCGCGCGGCGGGAGCGCAGAGACGTCATTTGTGGATTTATTCCCGCCATTATTCTAATTTCCTTCGTCCCGCCGGCGCCGCCGCCGCACTTTTCTTTTCTGCTTTCCTTTATATTCAGATTGACTTTCAGATTCCTTTTTTGTTTTATTTCCTTTTGTTTAAAAAAAAATTGGTGTTTAGATGGAATTAATCACAAATCACATTGCGGCGGCGGCAGCTGTTTGCGTTCTTCCTCGCCCGTTTGGGGGAGCGGGCGGCGGGGCGCCACACGATGGCGGTTCTGGGGTGGTGGTGGAGCGAGGATTCCACGGGTTCGTACACACGGAACCCAAGAAGGGGGCGTCCCGAAGAGGCTACAAGAGCGCCGAGGTTTACTGGCGTTCGCGCTGGGAGGCGTGGCCTTGACCGGCCTGGTTACAAAGCAGGGTCCGCCTCCGACGCCCTCCCCGCCCCCAATCACAGCCAAATATTTCTCAACAATGATTTTTTTTTTTTACCCTCGTCGCAAATTTTGGCGCTCCGATGAAAATTGCGTAGACAAAAGAAGGGGGCGCCAGTAAGAAAATGCGCGTCAGTAAGAAAATGCGCGTCAGTAAGAAAATGCGCGTCAGCAAGACGCATAAAGAGGAGTAAGAAAATGGTGCAGTGACGGGCCCCGGGGCCGGGGTAGATGGGGCCCCTGGAGGACGCGAGAGAGCGAGGAGGGGCGTTCTGCGGAGGAGCGCTGCAGCGAAGGGTTAAGTCCGATGCTCCGGGAAGGTCGTAAAACTCGCTGTCTTGTGTCGGCACTTTACATTTCCTCTCCCAGCGGATGTCATTATTATCGCCGCGCGTTCTACTGATCACACAAAACATGAAAATAGGACTGTGGCTTATGGGGGGCGCGGTGCGGGGAACGCCATCGCCACACCGCAAGAACAATTGGTGCCCGCTGTGCCACCCGGGGCCTCCGCTCACCAACGCCCCACCGATAAAAATAAGATCCACCCAGAGAGAGATTTCCTCCAGTAGTTTGTGTCTCTGCCCCTCCCACAATGGGGAGATTTCCCTGCAGTAGTTTGTGTCTCTGCCCCTCCCACAATGGGGAGATTTCCTCCAGTAGTTTGTGTCTCTGCCCCTCCCACAATGGGGAGATTTCCCTGCAGTAGTTTGTGTCTCTGCCCCTCCCACAATGGGGAGATTTCCTCCAGTAGTTTGTGTCTCTGCCCCTCCCACAATGGGGAGATTTCCCTGCAGTAGTTTGTGTCTCTGCCCCTCCCACAATGGGGAGATTTCCCTGCAGTAGTTTGTGTCTCTGCCCCTCCCACAATAGGGAGATTTCCTGCAGTAGTTTGTGTCTCTGCCCCTCCCACAATGGGGAGATTTCCTGCAGTAGTTTGTGTCTCTGCCCCTCCCACAATGGGGAGATTTCCCCCAGTAGTTTGTGTCTCTGCCCCTCCCACAATGGGGAGATTTCCCTGCAGTAGTTTGTGTCTCTGCCCCTCCCACAACGGGAAGATTTCACCCAGTAGTTTGTGTCTCTGCCCCTCCCACAATGGGGAGATTCCCTGCAGTAGTCTGTGTCTCTGCCCCTCCCACAACGGGGAGATTTCACCCAGTAGTTTGTGTCTCTGCCCCTCCCACAATGGGGAGATTTCCTGCAGTAGTTTGTGTCTCTGCCCCTCCCACAACGGGGAGATTTCACCCAGTAGTTTGTGTCTCTGCCCCTCCCACAATGGGGAGATTTCCTGCAGTAGTTTGTGTCTCTGCCCCTCCCACAACGGGGAGATTTCACCCAGTAGTTTGTGTCTCTGCCCCTCCCACAATGGGGGGATTTCCTGCAGTAGTTTGTGTCTCTGCCCCTCCCACAACGGGGAGATTTCACCCAGTAGTTTGTGTCTCTGCCCCTCCCACAATGGGGAGATTTCCTGCAGTAGTTTGTGTCTCTGCCCGTCCCACAACGGGGAGATTTCACCCAGTAGTTTGTGTCTCTGCCCCTCCCATAATGGGGAGATTTCCTTCAGTAGTTTGTGTCTCTGCCCCTCCCACAATGGGGAGATTTCCCCCAGTAGTTTGTGTCTCTGCCCCTCCCACAATGGGGAGATTTCCCCCAGTAGTTTGTGTCTCTGCCCCTCCCACAATGGGGAGATTTCCTCCAGTAGTTTGTGTCTCTGCCCCTCCCACAATGGGGAGATTTCCCCCAGTAGTTTGTGTCTCTGCCCCTCCCACAATGGGGAGATTTCCTCCAGTAGTTTGTATCTCTGCCCCTCCCACAATGGGGAGATTTCCTCCAGTAGTTTGTATCTCTGCCCCTCCCACAATGGGGAGATTTCCTGCAGTAGTTTGTGTCTCTGCCCCTCCCACAATGGGGAGATTTCCCGCAGTAGTTTGTGTCTCTGCCCCTCCCACAATCATGAGATTGCCTGCAGTAGTTTGTGTCTCTGCCCCTCCCACAACGATGAGATGGGAACTCACCTATCTCCAACAGCCCCCCAAGAGGGCAGAATACCGGGCTGAGCCAATAACAGACGTCTTTCCAACAAGGGGTCCCAGTGCATACAACAAGGCCCCTGCCACCCACATGGTCCCCACAGTCTCCATGGTATCCACCATCTCCACAGTCCCTGCCATCTTCAAGGTCCCCATCATTTCAAGGGTTCCTGCATTCTTCATGATTCTCATCATCTCCACGGTCTCTGCCATCTTCAAGGTCTGCACCATCCCCACGGTCTGGCTGTTTCCACAGTCTCTGCCATCTTCTTGGTCCCCACCAACTTCACTGTCGTCATCTGCATGGTCCACACCATCTCCATGGTCCCCGCCATCTCCATGGTCCCCGCCATCTCCATGGTCCACGCCATCTCCATGGGTCCCGCCATCTCCATGGTCCCCGCCATCTCCATGGTCCCCGCCATCTTCATGGGTCCCGCCATCTCCATGGTCCCCGCCATCTCCATGGTCCCCGCCATCTCCATGGTCCACGCCATCTTCATGGGTCCCGCCATCTCCATGGTCCCCGCCATCTCCATGGTCCCCGCCATCTCCATGGTCCCCGCCATCTTCATGGTTCCCGCCATCTCCATGGTTCCCACCATCTCCATGGCCCCCGCCATCTTCATGGTTCCCGCCATCTCCATGGTCCCCGCCATCTTCATGGTTCCCACCATCTCCATGGTTCCCACCATCTCCATGGCCCCCGCCATCTTCATGGTCCCCGCCATCTCCATGGTCCCCGCCATCTTCATGGTCCCCGCCATCTTCATGGTTCCCACCATCTCCATGGTTCCCACCATGTCCATGGCCCCCGCCATCTTCATGGTTCCCGCCATCTCCATGGTCCCCGCCATCTTCATGGTTCCCACCATCTCCATGGTCCCCGCCATCTTCATGGTTCCCACCATCTCCATGGTCCCCGCCATCTTCATGGTCCCCGCCATCTTCATGGTCCCCGCCATCTTCATGGTTCCCACCATCTCCATGGTTCCCACCATCTCCATGGTTCCCACCATGTCCATGGCCCCCGCCATCTTCATGGTTCCCACCATCTCCATGGTCCCCGCCATCTTCATGGTTCCCTCCATCTCCATGGTCCCCGCCATCTTCATGGTTCCCGCCATCTCCATGGTCCCCGCCATCTTCATGGTTCCCACCATTTTCATGGTTCCCGTCATCTTCATGGTCAGGACTGGTCCCACTGTTTCCACAGTCCCGGCCATCTTCTTGGTCCCCATCATCTTCACAGTTGTCGTCATCTCCATGGTCCTCGTCATCCCCACGGTTCTGCTGTTTCTACAGTCCCTGAAATCTCCACAGTCCGCCATCTTCATAGTCCACCATCCCCATGGTCCCCGCCATCTCCACAGTCCGCCATCTCCATGGTCCCCACCATCTTCCATCGAAACAAGTTGGGAGGATCTGCTATTCTGCAGCGGCTTCCTTAGGAGGGCGGGGCCGGAGACGATGCGGGGGAAGTGCGTTGGTCAGCAATAACCAGACGCACAATTCCCGGCGGTCAATGCGTCTGCCCCGGGTTCACGCCCCTAATTACCATGTAATAGATGATCCCACACAGGGAGGAGGCCGCGGCGCACTCGGCAGACTTGAACGGCGTACGAGTAGAAGAGGAGAAGCCTCCCCCCCGTCCCCTCCCCCCGCGCCTCAATTAGAAATCAGCGCACACCTGAAGGATGCGCCGAACGCGGCGGAGGGCGGCCGATCGATACGCGATGTCTGCTGGAGCGTCAGCGTCTCATTACGCCGCTTTACTTACAGAGAAATAGATTTCAGCAGCAAACAAATTACAAGACGCTCTTAACAAATTACAGGTAAACCGCGGGCGGCGCGCCATTGTCAGAGCCATTGTCGGGGCGAACGCGCGGTTATCAGCGAAATCGGAGGAGAATGCCGGCCGGCGGGTCAGAGATAAATTTTTCATTTGTCACCCGCCTGAGGAGGAAGAAAAAAAAAACAACTTTTTAATTAAATAAAAAACTAAAAACCCCCGAGGCGCGACTCGCGGGAAACGGCGGCGGAAACTGACGTGACAAATCCAATATCAGATGGCGGCGATCGGAGGAGGCGGGGGGAGATTCGCCTCATCGTTGTAACGTTATATATGGCACGCCGCCCCCCCGAGCGTCTATGGAAAATGGCGGCGGCCTGGCCGTCATGCCGCTCCTCCGGCTTCAACGCTTCCCGGAATATTACAGAAATTGCGCTAATTCGTGAGGCGGCGAGGAATGGCGTCCTCCGAAAAGGGGCAGTCCGCCCTGCCAATGACTGTGCGCCCGGTGCTCTGTTCCCACCCACCTTGAAGGGTTCCCAGCTCCTCCGGTTTTATAAAACAGAATCCACCAGAGAAAGGGGCGGGGCGTCGTGTGGGCGGAGCTGGGGACCCAGACCGAAAAACCCACCAATAGGATTAGAATTCATATGAGGCCATTTTTTTTATAGTTGGCGACCATACCATCCAAATCGCATAAAATCAAACCTGTCGGGGTCATATGACCAATGCGATCGCGTCCAATCAAGACACCAACGCAATGCGCCTAATTCTTGGAAGCGCTCGTCTCGCAGAATTCCACACCAATAAGGTTCCATTCCGTAAATATGCAGAAAAGCGCTAATTTTCCCGCACGCTCACAGAACGTGCTGAAAAACGCGCTTGCGGTGCCATGCAAAACTAACGCCACCCCAAACTACAAGACCGGTCCCGAAAGTGGCGGCGGTCTGACCGTCGTGCCGGTACTCCAGCGCTGGACGCTTGCCAAATTATTACAGAAATTGCGCCTATTCGGCTCGCGGCGAGGAATCCTGCCCTCCGAAAGGGGGTGGTCCACGCTGCAATGACCATGTAAGATGGCGTCCGATGCTCTCTTCCCGCCCCGCCTTCCCCGCTCCCATTTATTAAGACAGAATCCACCGGGGAAAGGGGCGGGGCACCACGTGGGCGGAGCTGGGAACCCAGACTTAAGAGCCCTCCAATAGGATTAGAACTCATATGATGTTTTATGGTCGCTGAGCATACCGTCCAATCGCAAAAAAAAAAAAATTAGGCCTTTTAGGGTCATGTGACCGTACGATCGCGCCCAATTAAGACGCCAACGCCAAAAGCCTAATTCTTGGAAGCGTTCGTTTCGCAGAATTTCCCACCAGTAAGGTGCCATTCGCACCCGAGTGTTCCGTAAATGTAAGATGGCGGTGGTTTGACCGCAATTCCGGTCCTCCGGATCAAACGCTTCCTAGAGTATTACAGAAATTGCGCCGATTTCCGGAGGCGGCGAGGAATGGCGTCCACCAAAAGGGGCAGTCCATCCGGCAAGGGCTGTGCAAAGTAGTGTCCGGTGCTCTGCTCCGCCCACCTTGAAGGGTTCCCAGCTCCTCCCATTTCATAAGACAGAATCCAGAAGACGGGAAAGGGGCGGGGCGTCGTGTGGGTGGAGCTGGGAAGTCAGACCCGAAGAGTCCACCGATAGGATTAGAATTCAGATGAGGTCCACCTCAGATTTTGATTGGTCGCTCAGCATACCGTCTAATCTCACATACGAAGATAAGAAGGTGGGAGGAGTTTTTGTGTGCGCTCAAAAGGCGCAACTTCCAAAAGGGGTACAGGCCCTTCTTTGGCGCTTTTTTTTTTTGGCGGTAAAATTATGGGGCCGCCCTAAATGCGTCAAAAGAAGCTCCTAAACCATTTCAGAAGTTGCACCACGTGCTTTTTTAACTGCGATTTGGCGCGTTTCAAAGTGTGCAAAAACACGCATCTTCTTGCCGCGTTCGGGGCAACCGTAAACACGCGTGAAAAAATGCGCTTTTCTGCACATTTAAGGAATGTATATAAAAAAAAAAACACGCAAAAAAAAAAAAAGTGTACAAAAACACGCAGTCACGGCCGCCATTCATAGTAAAACGCAGTAAGAACATGTGAATTTTTGCGCGCTTCAAAACACGCAACAAAACGCACGTGGCGCAACTTCCAAAAAAAAAAAAAAAACAACAATGTACGGGAGCCTCTTCGGGCATTTTTTATGGCGTTGAAACGGCGGGCCAAAAACACAGAGTGGTGCAACTTCCAAAAAGGGATATGGGAGCTTCCTTTTGGCGCGTTTTAGGCGTAGGGGGCGGTCCCGTCGTTTCAACGCCCAAAAACATAGAATTAAAAAAAAAAACGCCAAAAAAGTATCTTTTTTTTTAAATTGCGCCGTGCGTGTTTGTTACGTGTTTTGAAGTGGGCGCAAAAACGTACATCTTCTTACTGCGTTTGGGTGCGGCGTTAAAAATAAATGGCGACCATTAACGCGTGCGAAAACGTGCGCATTTATGATATGTATTAAAAAAAAACGCGCAAAATAAGTGCGCAAAAATGCGCGTTCTGGAGAAGATCAATGTAAATGGGGCCCAAAGGAGCGCGCGGATTATGGCGGCGCGAGTCGGGCTCTAAGGCGCCGCGGTATTTAGGAAACCCCGCCCACTACACTAATCACGTCTCAGGGGCCAATCGCCGGGAAGCGCAGAGCATTCGCCATTTTTCGTGCAGTAAATGCCGCCTGGCGCGCGTGAAATGATCCCCAATTCCCGCTTGCTGGTCTTTTCTCCCTCCATTCTTCCCGGGAACAATCGGCCTTTTCTTCCTGGCAAGCGTCCGCCGCCGATAATAAATCCCCCCGTTTGGCGGCGGCGCGGTTTATCCGGGTATTTACGGGGATTATCCGGTTAAAGAATAGCGGCGATTTCAAAGCGCTCTTTGTTTCTCGCCGTCCCTCAGGCAGGGGGTGTAGGGGACGCGGAGGAACAGCCTGCTAATCCCATCAAGGCGAGTGACGCGCCATCGCCGCCGCTGAGCGATGATCGGTGTCAGAGCGCCAGACGGGGAAACGCGGAGGTGCCGCGTGAAGCACGTTGGGGGTTAAACTGCTAATTAAATCTTCGCGAACGCAAATGTCTGAGAGTGAAAAAAAAATCAAATAAAAATGAGCGTCCTGGAAAAAGAAAAAAAAAAGAAAAAATAAAGCGCCCGGAACGGCGATTAGTGGAGGTGAGCGGCCATTAATCACGCGTAATCGCGGCGTCAGCGGTAATTAGCCGTAAATAACGGTGACAGGAGGCTCGTCTCGCCGATCGCAAGTGTCACGCGGCGGGAAACGCCCCCATATTTTACTTGGAGAGGGGGGGGCGGCGGGCTGGCGCGGTGGGAGGGGCCTCCTCCACAATTCATCAATCAGGCCCCCCCCCCGAAGAAAGGGGAAATCGCTCGCCACGCCATTCCAGAAACCGCGTTACGTCACCAAGAAATGAAAAACAAAACCGCTAAAAAAGCGTTTCGCGTCTCGGGAAAAGTTGTTACAAATTTTGGAATTTTGATGAAATTTTCTTTCATTTGTAACAAAGAAATTCTTTCTACAAAATGTTTTCTCTGATTGGAGGATTTCCCTACACTCCGCCCACAAGGAATTCTGGAGCAGACAGCGCTGTCCCTGATAGGAGAGAGGGGGAGGAGTCACAGTGCAGGCTGTGTAATCTGATCTCTCCTGATCCTCAGACCTGTCCCTGATAGGAGAGAGGGGGAGGAGTCACAGTGCAGGCTGTGTAATCTGATCTCTCCCCCTCCTCAGACCTGTCCCTGATAGAAAAGAGGGGGAGGAGTCACAGTGCAGGCTGTGTAATCTGATCTCTCCCAATCCTCAGACCTGTCCCTGATAGGAGAGAGGGGGAGGAGTCACAGTGCAGGCTGTGTAATCTGATCTCTCCCAATCCTCAGACCTGTCCCTGATAGGAGAGAGGGGGAGGAGTCACAGTGCAGGCTGTGTAATCTGATCTCTCCCCCTCCTCAGACCTGTCCCTGATAGCAGAGAGGGGCGGAGTCACAGTGCAGGTTGTGTAATCTGATCTCTCCCCTACCTCAGACCTGTCCCTGATAGAAAAGAGGGGGAGGAGTCACAGTGCAGGCTGTGTAATCTGATCTCTCCCCCTCCTCAGACCTGTCCCTGATAGAAAAGAGGGGGAGGAGTCACAGTGCAGGCTGTGTAATCTGATCTCCCCCCTACTCAGACCTGTCCCTGATAGAAAAGAGGGGGAGGAGTCACAGTGCAGGCTGTGTAATCTGATCTCTCCCCCTCCTCAGACCTGTCCCTGATAGGAGAGAGGGGGAGGAGTCACAGTGCAGGCTGTGTAATCTGATCTCTCCCCCTCCTCAGACCTGTCCCTGATAGAAAAGAGGGGGAGGAGTCACAGTGCAGGCTGTGTAATCTGATCTCTCCCAATCCTCAGACCTGTCCCTGATAGGAGAGAGGGGGAGGAGTCACAGTGCAGGCTGTGTAATCTGATCTCTCCCCCTCCTCAGACCTGTCCCTGATAGGAGAGAGGGGGAGGAGTCACAGTGCAGGCTGTGTAATCTGATCTCTCCCCCTCCTCAGACCTGTCCCTGATAGGAGAGAGGGGAGGAGTCACAGTGCAGGCTGTGTAATCTGATCTCTCCCCCTCCTCAGACCTGTCCCTGATAGGAGAGAGGGGGCGGAGTCACAGTGCAGGCTGTGTAATCTGATCTCTCCCCCTCCTCAGACCTGTCCCTGATAGCAGAGAGGGGCGGAGTCACAGTGCAGGTTGTGTAATCTGATCTCTCCCCCTCCTCAGATCTGTCCCTGATAGAAAAGAGGGGGAGGAGTCACAGTGCAGGCTGTGTAATCTGATCTCTCCCCCTCCTCAGACCTGTCCCTGATAGAAAAGAGGGGGAGGAGTCACAGTGCAGGCTGTGTAATCTGATCTCCCCCCTACTCAGACCTGTCCCTGATAGAAAAGAGGGGGAGGAGTCACAGTGCAGGCTGTGTAATCTGATCTCTCCCCCTCCTCAGACCTGTCCCTGATAGGAGAGAGGGGGAGGAGTCACAGTGCAGGTTGTGTAATATGATCTCTCCCGCTCCTCACACCTGTCCCTGATAGAAAAGAGGGGGAGGAGTCACAGTGCAGGCTGTGTAATCTGATCTCTCCCCCTCCTCAGACCTGTCCCTGATAGGAGAGAGGGGGAGGAGTCACAGTGCAGGCTGTGTAATCTGATCTCTCCCCCTCCTCAGACCTGTCCCTGATAGGAGAGAGGGGGAGGAGTCACAGTGCAGGCTGTGTAATCTGATCTCTCCCCCTCCTCAGACCTGTCCCTGATAGGAGAGAGGGGAGGAGTCACAGTGCAGGCTGTGTAATCTGATCTCTCCCAATCCTCAGACCTGTCCCTGATAGGAGAGGGGAGGAGTCACAGTGCAGGGTGTGTAATCTGATCTCTCCTGATCCTCAGACCTGTCCCTGATAGGAGAGAGGGGAGGAGTCACAGTGCAGGCTGTGTAATCTGATCTCTCCTGATCATCAGACCTGTCCCTGATAGGAGAGAGGGGGAGGAGTCACAGTGCAGGCTGTGTAATCTGATCTCTCCCCCTCCTCAGACCTGTCCCTGATAGGAGAGAGGGGGAGGAGTCACAGTGCAGGCTGTGTAATCTGATCTCTCCCAATCCTCAGACCTGTCCCTGATAGGAGAGAGGGGGAGGAGTCACAGTGCAGGCTGTGTAATCTGATCTCTCCCCCTCCTCAGACCTGTCCCTGATAGGAGAGAGGGGGCGGAGTCACAGTGCAGGCTGTGTAATCTGATCTCTCCCCCTCCTCAGACCTGTCCCTGATAGCAGAGAGGGGCGGAGTCACAGTGCAGGTTGTGTAATCTGATCTCTCCCCCTCCTCAGACCTGTCCCTGATAGAAAAGAGGGGGAGGAGTCACAGTGCAGGCTGTGTAATCTGATCTCTCCCCCTCCTCAGACCTGTCCCTGATAGAAAACAGGGGGAGGAGTCACAGTGCAGGCTGTGTAATCTGATCTCTCCCAATCCTCAGACCTGTCCCTGATAGGAGAGAGGGGGAGGAGTCACAGTGCAGGCTGTGTAATCTGATCTCTCCCCCTCCTCAGACCTGTCCCTGATAGGAGAGAGGGGGAGGAGTCACAGTGCAGGCTGTGTAATCTGATCTCTCCCCCTCCTCAGACCTGTCCCTGATAGGAGAGGGGAGGAGTCACAGTGCAGGCTGTGTAATCTGATCTCTCCCCCTCCTCAGACCTGTCCCTGATAGGAGAGAGGGGGAGGAGTCACAGTGCAGGCTGTGTAATCTGATCTCTCCCCCTCCTCAGACCTGTCCTTGATAGGAGAGAGGGGCGGAGTCACAGTGCAGGTTGTGTAATCTGATCTCTCCCCCTCCTCAGACCTGTCCTTGATAGGAGAGAGGGGGAGGAGTCACAGTGCAGGCTGTGTAATCTGATCTCTCCCCCTCCTCAGACCTGTCCCTGATAGCAGAGAGGGGCGGAGTCACAGTGCAGGTTGTGTAATCTGATCTCTCCCCCTCCTCAGACCTGTCCCTGATAGAAAAGAGGGGGAAGAGTCACAGTGCAGGCTGTGTAATCTGATCTCTCCCCCTCCTCAGACCTGTCCCTGATAGAAAAGAGGGGGAGGAGTCACAGTGCAGGCTGTGTAATCTGATCTCTCCCCCTCCTCAGACCTGTCCCTGATAGCAGAGAGGGGGAGGAGTCACAGTGCAGGCTGTGTAATCTGATCTCTCCCCCTCCTCAGACCTGTCCCTGATAGGAGAGAGGGGGAGGAGTCACAGTGCAGGTTGTGTAATCTGATCTCTCCCCCTCCTCACACCTGTCCCTGATAGAAAAGAGGGGGAGGAGTCACAGTGCAGGCTGTGTAATCTGATCTCTCCCCCTCCTCAGACCTGTCCCTGATAGAAAACAGGGGGAGGAGTCACAGTGCAGGCTGTGTAATCTGATCTCTCCCAATCCTCAGACCTGTCCCTGATAGGAGAGAGGGGGAGGAGTCACAGTGCAGGCTGTGTAATCTGATCTCTCCCCCTCCTCAGACCTGTCCCTGATAGGAGAGAGGGGGAGGAGTCACAGTGCAGGCTGTGTAATCTGATCTCTCCCCCTCCTCAGACCTGTCCCTGATAGGAGAGGGGAGGAGTCACAGTGCAGGCTGTGTAATCTGATCTCTCCCCCTCCTCAGACCTGTCCCTGATAGGAGAGAGGGGGAGGAGTCACAGTGCAGGCTGTGTAATCTGATCTCTCCCCCTCCTCAGACCTGTCCTTGATAGGAGAGAGGGGCGGAGTCACAGTGCAGGTTGTGTAATCTGATCTCTCCCCCTCCTCAGACCTGTCCTTGATAGGAGAGAGGGGGAGGAGTCACAGTGCAGGCTGTGTAATCTGATCTCTCCCCCTCCTCAGACCTGTCCCTGATAGCAGAGAGGGGCGGAGTCACAGTGCAGGTTGTGTAATCTGATCTCTCCCCCTCCTCAGACCTGTCCCTGATAGAAAAGAGGGGGAGGAGTCACAGTGCAGGCTGTGTAATCTGATCTCTCCTGCTCTGTCTGTATTGGTGGATGTATGGGAGGGTCTCAGGGGGACGCAACGAACGTAACTGAAAATTTCAACCCACGCGAATAACAATTGTTATGTGTGTGGCGGGGGAGGGCACCCGGAGAAGAGATTGTGATCAATTTTGGTTGGAAGGACGGATGGCGAGGAGCTCGGCGTGACGCAGGCGAGATCTTACCTCCACCCTCCCCGCGCTGACTCAGCACCAGCCGTGTCGGCAATGAGGTCAATGGCTTCATACCGGATAATGGATGGGGCCCCGGGGGGCGGTTCTGCTAGGCGGGGTAATGGGCGGCCGGGGACGCGCTCCGTGTTTAGCGCGGGCTCTTCCGCGTCTTTATGGACGCACCATAAGGAGAAGAGCTCCCCGGCCGCCCATAAAACCTCCCTCCCGCACTCCATCTTCTCTAACACGCCGCGCCGCCATTACCGTCCGCAACGCATCAAAAAAAAAAAAGAAAGGCGAGGGTTCCGGATAAATGCAGAAATCGAACCCATCGCCTGCACACCGGCTGAAATCTCACATCAGGCTGACGATCTCTTCAATCCTCCGCAGGTCTTTCGCCGGACAGTCCCGTGTTTCAGGCGCCGGGTGAGCGAGGCCCAGAATTCAGGCGGAAGTCAGCCGTCGTATGTCGCAGGCGTGCAGTTGGAATGTTCCTCGCCCTCGACGCCCTCCCCGCCCCCTCCCCCCGCCGCAGCCGCAGAGTTGAAAGCAAAAAAAAAAACGGTAAAATTGATAAAATCCCTAATAAACAAGTTTTATTCTCCGGCAAAATGGATCCATCGATTTGAGTACGGCGGTGCGCGGGGAGGGCGCGCGGCGTCCGCGGGCGAGGGGGCGTGAGCGCAGCTGCACTTAAATGAATGGGAATTGATTGAAGTTCCCAATTCTCAAAAGATGGCAAATCAATGGCAGGGAAAAAAAAAATGGCTTTTCTTCTCGCCGCCGCTGCCGCGCGTTCCGAAAAAATCTACCTCCCCCGCAACTGAAATCAGCCCCCCCATATCGATGTATCACCACCTGGGGGGGGGCGCGGCCCCCCTTTATCATCTATAACCCCGCCCACCCGCCATATATTACCTCCAATACAGGTTATACCTGCCCCCCTTTCCTGCTTAGCCAATCAGATCCTCTCCATCCTAACCCTTCTCTATTTATAGATCCGATCCTCGCCGCTCATCTCCATCTCTGATTGGCTCTCTGTTTCTGTTTTTGAGCCTCAATTTTTTTTCTCCAAAGTTTTACCATCCCCCGTGGTCTCCTCGCCCCTCCTGACATGTCTGTTGGGGGTGTCCCCCCCCGCCCTCCCTTCCCCCCGCAGCATATAATAGGATCCGAGCCCCCGGAACGGTCCATCGATACGAAAAAATTATTTCTTCATTGCGCCCGTCTCGCCGCGTTTTCCCCCCGCCGTGAAATGCGATGAAGAGGATTCCGGCTCAGATCTCGCCGGAGGTGACGACTTCCAAGGACCCCGGCGGGCCGGAGATGAAGGCGCGGATGCGCGGTTTGATGGCAAAGTGGCATTTAGAGTGATCTGGCTTTATCCCGAAATCCATCGAAGGCGAGTGTCAGCCCCTCCCCCCCCCCCACCCCCCACGCCGAGCGCGGCCTTTCATATCCGATCAACAAAGTCAAACGTTCGATTGAGCGCCCCCCCGGGGGAGAGAAGAGCGCCGCGGCTTTCAAGAGGGGCTTCTGGGATCAGAGGGGTGAGTGGGGGGCGGGGCATGGCGAGGACGTTTAGAGGACGAGTCCCCAATGGGGCACCGATGGGGGGGGGAGGGGAGGAAGACGCCATCAAAAAATAAATCAATCAATGATACAAAGTCATTTTTTTTTTCTGTTCTTTTGCGTCATCTTAAAGGGGAAGGAGCGAATTTAGATTTTTTTGATTAATAGGCGGTCATTCGCTCCCCGTAGACCCGCCCATTTTCTGTGAGGTCATCGCGGTCGTATCCTCCAATACGCCGCGGGGGTGTGTACTATAAGAGAGGAATGGAGTTCTATGGGGAGGGCGTGGCCACCCGTCACATGACGCGGTTATATCCGAACAGGGCGGAGCCAGTCCCGGGGGTTCCTCTGCGGGAACCAATTAGGGAATGCAACCGATTTCCTCCGCCCAAGAACCCAGCAACGCCACCGCCGTGTGTAGTCTCACCCCTCCTGCTGCAAAAAAATAAATAAAAAAAAATAATGAAAAATAAAAAATAATGAAAATATATAGTATAATAATAATGAAAAATAAAAGGAAATAAAAATATTCACCTCTGCCCCAGTCAATGTAGTCTCACCCCTCCTGCTGCAAATCTCCGATGTAATGCTAGAAAAAGGGAATATTAAAAAAGGTCAATCTACATATATTCATCTGTGTAGTCTCACCCCCCCTGCTGAAAATCTCAGATGTAATGATAAAAAAAAAAAAAAAAAAGGAAATATGAAAAAATAATGAAAAATAAAAATAATGAAAAGAAAGAAAATAAAGAAAAATCTAAATACTATTCAGCTCTGTCCCAGTCAATGTAGTCTCACCTCTCCTGCTGCAAATTTCTAATGCAATGATAAAAAAAAAAATATGAAAAAAAATAACTAAAATAAATAATAAAATAATAATGAAATAATGAAAAAAAAAATAATGATAATAAGTAAGAAAATAATGAAAAAAAAAGAAATAACAAAAAAGGAAATCTTCAGCTCTGTCCCAGTCAATGTAGTCTCACCCCTCCTGCTGCAAATCTCTGATGTAACAATAAAAAAAAAAATATATTTTTATTTTACATTACTATTTTCATTATTTTTTATTTTTCTTATTTTTTCATATTTCCTTTGTTTTTATCGTTGCATCAGAGATTTGCAGCAGGAGAGGTGAGACTACATTGACTGGGGCAGAGCTGAATATATATATATATTTTTCTTTATTATTTATTTTCATTATTTTTATTTTTCATTATTTAAATAAATTTAAATAATAAAATAATAATGAAATAATGGAAAAATCTCTAATGTAAAGATAAAAGAAAATATGAAAAAAAATAAAAAAAATAATGATAATAAATAAGAAAATAATAATGAAAAAAAAAAGGAAATCTAAATATATTCAGCTCTGTCCCAGTCAATGTAGTCTCACCCCTCCTGCTGCAAATCTCTAATGTAACGATAAAAAAAAACAAAAAAATAAAAAATAATGAAAAATAAAAATAATGAAAATAAATAATAAAGAAAAATATATATATATATTCAGCTCTGCCCCAGTCAATGTAGTCTCACCTCTGCTGCTGCAAATCTCTGATGCAACGATAAAAACAAAGGAAATATGAAAAAATAAGAAAAATAAAAAAATAATGAAAATAGTAATGTAAAATAAAAAAAAATAAAAGGAAATCTAAATATATTCAGCTCTGTCCCAGTCAATGTAGTCTCACCCCTCCTGCTGCAAATCTCTAATGTAACGATAAAAAAAAAAAATATATGAAAAAATAATGAAAAATAAAAATAAATAATAAAGAAAAAGAAAAATACTATTCGGCTCCATCCCAGTCAATGTAGTCTCACCTCTCCTGCTGCAATCTGAATTGATATGATAAGAAAAGGAATTATTAAGGTAACTCTCTCTCTATATATATATATATATATATATATTCAGCTCTACCACACTTTGTGTAGTCTCACCCGTCCCGCTGCACTATTTATAATGAAAGTGCAGATCCCCCGCCAGGCCTTCTGTGTAGGTTGACCCCTCGGTTTGTCCCGGTGTCACCGAGACAGGAAGTGGTGGAGATCCAGTTGCAGTTGTCACCGGAACAGGAAGCGAGAGGGAATCTTGCATTGGGGACACCTAAGAGGGGATTTCATGTCGCTTCCTGTTGTTTCTCCGGGAATAGAAGTGAAGAGGAATCTCTTCCAATGGGACACGGACAGCACAAAAGGTGACCTCTGACCCTTCACCGGCGCCCAATCCTAAATTAGAGATACACATTATGACCCCTCCCCCTCCACATGAGAATGACTCTTATATAAAATCCTTTATTCACATTTCTCATTCTGCACCCGATGATGTCATCACCGGGTCTCTGCGCTTCTCTATGCAGTGCAGGCAGATCATGGCTGGTGGGAGGGGCCAGCAGGGGGCGGTACATTGCTTCCTGGAAACCACAGTGCTCCTCCCCAGAGCCCGCCTGCATCCTGAAGCAAGCAGTGGGAGGAGTTATGCAAATATCAAAATGTCTTGATGAGTGGGCATCAGCCTGGAGGAGTGGGCGTTCCTAGGCAGGTTGTATTTGCATAGGTAACGCCCACATGTGATACTGAGCCTCCATGATTGGTAGAACTGAAATAAAGTCAATGAAAGGGGCGGGGCCAGGGACAGTCAGTCTGAGGCACCGAGTCTGGGGCACGTGTCCCTTCTGCCCCCCCCCCCCCTTTCTCCCACCATTGTCCCAGCTCTGATGAAAGGGGCGGGGCCAAGGTAAATTAGTCTGGGGCACATGTCCCTTCTGCCCCCCCCCCCCCCCATTGTCCCAGCTCTGGTTAAAGGGGCGGGGCCAGGGACAATCAGGTTGGGTCGGAAAGGGCTAGATGATGCTGGACATCCTCCAGACAGGAAATAGGGCGGGGCTCTATCTGAGTTGCTGCAGCTTCTAATGCACATAGTGAGGCGCTCGCAGTGTGCGGTGACATCGGAAGATGCCAGGAGAGGAGCCGCTACACCCGGAGGATAAAGATCGGATATAAACGCGGAGGCTCAGCGGGGGAGGAGTGTGGTGAGAGCGGAGTGCCGGAATCGGGAGATGTGGAGAGGGGGTTATCAATCCTTCCGCCCCTCCCCCCCTCCCCCCCACCAGGAGAGCGGCGAATCCCGCGCACAGCTCAGCCGCTCGGAAAATGGACCCGAGCCGCTTCCAACACCCCCTCCTCCGACACCAGAAGGGAGCCGCCAACCCGACTTCAATTAACCGCGAGCCGCCGACCGACGCCAAACCGTGAAATTAAACTTCTGATTTAATGCTGATGGAAAAATTCTCCCCGCCGACAACCTGACAACTCCGATCTCCAACACCCCGCCCCCATTTCCTGAAGGGGTCACTCCGCCCAGAACATCCCTGTGCCGAGTTCCCGGGTCTGTACGCCCGCTGTGCCCATTATGAGGGGTTCCCACCATCCCTGTGCTGAGTTCCCGGGTCTGTACACCCGCTGTGCCCATTATGAGGGGTTCCCACCATCCCTGTGCTGAGTTCCCGGGTCTGTACACCCGCTGTGCCCATTATGAGGGGTTCCCACCATCCCTGTGCTGAGTTCCCGGGTCTGTACACCCGCTGTGCCCATTATGAGGGGTTCTCCCCATCCCTGTGCTGAGTTCCCGGGTCTGTACACCCGCTGTGCCCATTATGAGGGGTTCCCACCATCCCTGTGCTGATTTCCGGGGTCTGTACACCCGCTGTGCCCATTATGAGGGGTTCTCACCATCCCTGTGCCGAGTTCCCGGGTCTGTACACCCGCTGTGCCCATTATGAGGGGTTCTCACCATCCCTGTGCTGAGTTCCCGGGTCTGTACACCCGCTGTGCCCATTATGAGGAGTTCTCACCATCCCTGTGCTGAGTTCCCGGGTCTGTACACCCGCTGTGCCCATTATGAGGAGTTCTCACCATCCCTGTGCTGAGTTCCCGGGTCTGTACACCCGCTGTGCCCATTATGAGGAGTTCTCACCATCCCTGTGCCGAGTTCCCGGGTCTGTACACCCGCTGTGCCCATTATGAGGGGTTCTCACCATCCCTGTGCCGAGTTCCCGGGTCTGTACACCCGCTGTGCCCATTATGAGGGGTTCCCACCATCCCTGTGCTGAGTTCCCGGGTCTGTACACCCGCTGTGCCCATTATGAGGGGTTCCCACCATCCCTGTGCTGAGTTCCCGGGTCTGTACACCCGCTGTGCCCATTATGAGGGGTTCCCACCATCCCTGTGCCGAGTTCCCGGGTCTGTACACCCGCTGTGCCCATTATGAGGGGTTCCCCCCATCCCTGTGCTGAGTTCCCGGGTCTGTACACCCGCTGTGCCCATTATGAGGGGTTCCCACCATCCCTGTGCTGAGTTCCCGGGTCTGTACACCCGCTGTGCCCATTATGAGGGGTTCCCACCATCCCTGTGCTGAGTTCCCGGGTCTGTACACCCGCTGTGCCCATTATGAGGGGTTCCCACCATCCCTGTGCTGAGTTCCCGGGTCTGTACACCCGCTGTGCCCATTATGAGGGGTTCCCACCACCCCTGTGCTGAGTTCCCGGGTCTGTACACCCGCTGTGCCCATTATGAGGAGTTCTCACCATCCCTGTGCTGAGTTCCCGGGTCTGTACACCCGCTATGCCCATTATGAGGGGTTCCCACCATCCCTGTGCTGAGTTCCCGGGTCTGTACACCCGCTGTGCCCATTATGAGGGGTTCCCACCATCCCTGTGCTGAGTTCCCGGGTCTATACACCCGCTGTGCCCATTATGAGGGGTTCCCACCATCCCTGTGCTGAGTTCCCGGGTCTGTACACCCGCTGTGCCCATTATGAGGGGTCCCCACCATCCCTGTGCTGAGTTCCCGGGTCTGTACACCCGCTGTGCCCATTATGAGGGGTTCCCACCATCCCTGTGCTGAGTTCCCGGGTCTGTACACCCGCTGTGCCCATTATGAGGGGTTCCCACCATCCCTGTGCTGAGTTTCCGGGTCTGTACGCCCGCTGTGCCCATTATGAGGGGTTCCCACCATCCCTGTGCTGAGTTCCCGGGTCTGTACACCCGCTGTGCCCATTATGAGGGGTTCCCACCATCCCTGTGCTGAGTTCCCGGGTCTGTACACCCGCTGTGCCCATGATGAGAGGTTCCCACCATCCCTGTGCTGAGTTTCCGGGTCTGTACGCCCGCTGTGCCCATTATGAGGGGTTCTCCCCATCCCTGTGCTGAGTTCCCGGGTCTGTACACCCGCTGTGCCCATTATGAGAGGTTCCCACCATCCCTGTGCTGATTTCCGGGGTCTGTACACCCGCTGTGCCCATTATGAGGGGTTCTCACCATCCCTGTGCCGAGTTCCCGGGTCTGTACACCCGCTGTGCCCATTATGAGGGGTTCTCACCATCCCTGTGCTGAGTTCCCGGGTCTGTACACCCGCTGTGCCCATTATGAGGAGTTCTCACCATCCCTGTGCTGAGTTCCCGGGTCTGTACACCCGCTGTGCCCATTATGAGGAGTTCTCACCATCCCTGTGCTGAGTTCCCGGGTCTGTACACCCGCTGTGCCCATTATGAGGAGTTCTCACCATCCCTGTGCCGAGTTCCCGGGTCTGTACACCCGCTGTGCCCATTATGAGGGGTTCTCACCATCCCTGTGCCGAGTTCCCGGGTCTGTACACCCGCTGTGCCCATTATGAGGGGTTCCCACCATCCCTGTGCTGAGTTCCCGGGTCTGTACACCCGCTGTGCCCATTATGAGGGGTTCCCACCATCCCTGTGCTGAGTTCCCGGGTCTGTACACCCGCTGTGCCCATTATGAGGGGTTCCCACCATCCCTGTGCCGAGTTCCCGGGTCTGTACACCCGCTGTGCCCATTATGAGGGGTTCCCCCCATCCCTGTGCTGAGTTCCCGGGTCTGTACACCCGCTGTGCCCATTATGAGGGGTTAATTTTGTTTATTGAAAATCTTACAAACAACAACTTATATACAATAAAAACATAATAAATAAATAAAACATATTTACAAAATAATTGAATACAATTATACAAACCAGAAAGAACAAGAACAAAATAAACAGTGCAAAACAAATTGCGCACAACATAATCCCTATGGGAGAGCCAGACTAAGGAACATCACCGTCACCATGCATGTAGCCTTTTATCAAAATTATATTGGATCTGAAAATCTAGGGGAGTGAAAGAAGAATACAAAGAAAGCCGCACACCCCGAGATCAACAGGCAGCAGCTACAGAGCCCTGATATTCCTCCACGCCTTTATCCAGGCCTCCTGCTGCCACCGGTCTTTCTCAAGACCCCGAATCTTCCCAACCTCACCCAGAATGTTCTCCACCACCACTTCCACAGGGAGGATTTTACCCCGTAAGGATACCTGACACCGTGCACTCCACGTGAAATAACGGACTACTAAACTAACTAAAAAAAGTGTTTCTAAATCATAATCCCGACGAGTCTGGAAAGCCCCATACACCCACTCTGCATAACTCATATGGGGGAGGAAGGGTATACTCAGAGCCCTCCCCACCCTCTTGTACACCTCTATATTAAAAGGGCACTGAAGTAGAAAGTGATCCATGGACTCCACCACTCCTCCACACTCCACTCTCGGGCAGCCCCGATCACTCATGGAAAGAAACTTCAAGTTGCCCTTCACATATAGTTTTCCATGAAAGGCAAGCCAAGCCTGATCCCTAAATTTCATTGGGATTCTCTCCAAATTAATCAACCGCAAACCCACCCCCAAAACCAGGCTTGGGCAATCCCTCAAGGCCAGTGGCTCGCAAAAAACAGAGCTCATGATCCGCTTCTCAAGAAGTTTCCTTGGAAGAGATCTGACTTCCCCTGCCGTTACTTGCCACTGCCGAAGCATTTTCAAACACGGGGCAACATAAGCCGGGAGCTTATCATGCTTGACCCTCAGGCTTTTCACTGGCCCACCATTTTCCCAGTCTCGCAGAAAGGGCCTAAACCAGGACTGGAAAATACCAACCCACCCAGGCGGTCTCTCTGCCAACATGTTACCAAGATTGTACTTCACAAACATCAGAGAGAAAAAGACTACAGGGTTGATCATCCCTAGACCACCCTCCCGCCTAGAAAGGTAAGTCACATTCCTTTTGACAAGGTTTATTCTGTTCCCCCATAACAGCTGGAAGAAACAAGCATAGATCCTGGTATAGAGAGAAGCTGGCAAAACGCAAACAAAACTGACATATAGAAAAATCGGAATCAGGTAAGTCTTGATCAGATCAACCTTTTCCCTCAAGGAAAGCTGCCAACCTTTCCAGCTTGCCACCTTGGCATCGGCATTCTCCAGCCTGTTCACCCAATTTGCATGACCATAGTCACCTGGGCCAAATTCAATGCCTAGAACTCTAATTTTTTGCTGGGGCTCCGGGAAGTCATCCGGGAGAACAAAGCTCTCACCTTCCACGCCCATCCAGAAAGCTTCACACTTGTCCTGGTTGACCTTTGAACCTGATGCCTCTGAATACTGTGTTATCACTGAGACCACCTCCTGCGCCTCTCCAGTCCCAGAGACAAAAACAGAAACATCATCAGCATAGGCCACAACTTTCAAAGGAGGCTCACCAGCGATGCCCATAGGTACCCCACACAATGGCCCATTCTCCAGCCTTCTGATGAAGGGGTCAATTGCAAATGCATATAACAGAGGACTCAATGGGCACCCCTGACGCACACCCGAGCCGACCACAAAGGGTTGCCCGACCCAACCATTAACTAGCGGAAAGCTTTCAGCCCCTTTGTACAAAATCTTAAGCCAATCAATGAAACCCCCCTCCAGGCCATATCTGCCAAGAAGGAGCCATAAGTACTCATGATTAACCCGATCAAAGGCCTTAGCCTGATCCAATGTCAGCAAAAATTTACCCCAACCAGCAGCCCTACAACGCTCCAAGGCCTCCCGGACAGCTAACACTGCTGAGAAAGTGCTTCTACCTTGGACCGAACAGTGCTGGTGGTGAGATAACAAACTGCCTGCCACTGGTGATAATCGCCAGAAAAAAATCTTTGCCAGTATCTTTCTATCGACATTAAGAAGGCTAATGGGGCGCCAATTCTCAATCATCGAAGGATCTTTACCCTTTGACAGAAGGATCACTGCAGATTGCCTCATGGAGGGAGGGAGAGAACCCTCATACAAACAGCCATTAAAAACCTCCGCAAGGTAGGGAGCCAGGATCGTCTTAAAACATTTATAAAACTCAGCTGTCAACCCATCTGGCCCTGGCGTTTTCTTGATGGCCAGTTTATCAATAGCCTGGACTACCTCATCTGCAGTGATTTCATCTGTCAAATTCATCAAAGGAACATTACTTTCCAGTCCTGGTGTAGAGTCCAAAAAACCCAACATCCTTGTCCGATCAAGGTTCCTTCCTCCCAGGAGATCGGCATAGTATGACCTGACCACCTCCAGGATCCCTGACCTAGACTTCGTCAGAGAGCCCGTACTGTCCTTCAGGCCATGGACCGTCTTAACTGCTACGCTCTGTTTACAGTTCTGGTAAGGGTCAGGCGAATGGTATTTCCCGTAATCCCTCTCCTGAACCAAAGAGGCGTGCCGGTCATATTCATGTCTCCTAAGGAGGAGCTTCACCTCAGAGATCGCCCCAGAATCTCCTCCATTCGAAACAAGGCGGTCAAGTTTCCTCCGCAAACGCTGGTAGGTGATATACTTATCTTGCTGCTTCTTTCTTCCTATGGCCTTGAAAAGCCTAACAGTCCGCTGTTTTACAAGCTCCCACCATTCTGACTTGCTGTTGCAAAAGTCTAGGATTGTTACCTGTGCTTGAAAAAAATCCTCAAAGGATTGTCTTACTCTCTCGTCTTCCAGGAGGGCCGAATTCAATCTCCAGATACCCCTCCCCCTAGGTGGCATGTCTGAGGCATTCAGAGTCACAGACAGAATACAGTGGTCAGAAAACTCCACTGCCCGACACACAGGTGCCGAAAAAGCAGAGTCTCCCTTTAAAAAAAACCTATCTATCCTACTCTGACTACTACCTCTCTGAAAAGTGAACCCCGTGCTGTCTGGGCAACGCTTAATGTGCGCATCTACCAGACCTGCTTCCCTAACTATCGCATTGAGAAAAAGGGTGTCATAGCCCAGCCTATCTCTGAAACCTCTCCTGTCTTTAGACCTAGTAATGGTGTTGAAATCACCTCCAAAGATAACCTGCTGGGCCGTAAAAAGAAAAGGCTTAATCTTTGTAAAGAGGCATTTCCTGTCCCACTTCGTCTGGGGACCATAGATGTTAATCAGGCGCAAGTCCTGCCCCCTTACAGAGACGTCCAAGACCATGCATCTCCCAATCTCTACCTCAATTACCCGCCGGCACGTTACCATACCAGAAAAAAGGACTGCAACCCCGCTGTAAGGCTCGGCCGCAAGAGACCAAAATGAGGGACCACGTCTCCACTCCTTCTTTGCCAGATGTATATCAGCCAGACTATTCAGATGGGTCTCTTGTAAAAACAAAATGTCAGCATCAAACTCGCTGAGCAAAAATAAGGCCATATGACGAGCGCTTACTGATCTCAAGCTGGCAACATTAATGGTTGCCACTTTTAACGGAGTGGGAACTGCCATTAGGGTAATTGAGGCAGACGTTTCTTAGCCTGACTACTCCCTCTGCCTGGAGAACCAGCACGCTTTGTTGCGCCCTGGCACTCATCATCCATGGAGGACGCTGAACTGAACGAGTCCCAATCATCATCATCATCGTCCGACAGGACCTTAAACTTATTTTCCAAAGGCAAAACTACAGGATTTAAGGGAACTGAACCCCTTTTTTTCCTTCTTTTGCCCCTCCTCCTCCTATCCTCCAACCACTCCATATCATCTTTGGATAAACCACAACCAGCCTCCCCACACCTATCCTCCCCTTCAAACCCCTCCCCCCCACTCTCCCTTCCCTTATCTACCACCAGGCCAGCCTCCCCACTATTTTCCCCACTCCTCTGGCCCCCACGATCTGCAATAGGAACCCTGCAGCGTCGGGGGAGGGGGACTGGCACCACACCTGATGCACCAGCCTCAGCACCTCTTGCTGCCTCTGCAATTTTAGAAGACACAGAAGGATAAGACACAGAAGGATTGGACACATTCTTGGCAACTGAAACTTTACATACAGGCTGGGAGGACACAGGCACACTAGGTACACGCACAGACTGGGAGGACACAGACACATTGGGTACTGGCACAGACTGGGGAGACACAGACCCATTGGGTACTGGCACAGACTGGGGAGACACAGACACATTGGGTATGGGCACAGACTGGGGAGACACAGACACATTGGGTATGGGCACAGACTGGGGAGACACAGACACATTGGGTATGGACACAGACTGGGGAGACACAGACACATTGGGTATTGGCACAGACTGGGGAGACACATTGGGTATTGGCACAGACTCAGATGGGATCACAGGCCCTCCAGCTGATGAGCTCTGCGCATCCTCCATGTCCAGACGGAAAAACTCCCTCATGAGCTCCGGCTTGTTGTGCATTGCCTCAGGACACTGACTATAAGGATGTCCCACTGCATTGCACAGATTACACCTTATAATATTACAATCCTTTGCCAAATGCCCTATACCCTGACACAGGGAGCACTTCATCACTGGACAGGAGGATGCAAGATGCCCTTTATCTCCACATTTATTGCAGAGCTTTGGCTGGCCCGGGTAGAAGATGGTCAGCCTGTCCCTCCCCAGGAAAGCTGAGGATGGCAGATGCTGGACGACATTATCAATAACCTTTAGTTTCAGCTGCACAGACCATCCCCCTGTCCATATTCCCCGATCGTCCAAAATCTTTCTCAGGGGGCTCAGGACGTCCCCATACCTCCTCAACCATACAGTCAGATCCCCTTGGGGTATAGATTCATTGCGCACAAGTATTGTCACCATCTTAATGAGGGGCTGGCGGGATATAAGTTTGGGGATGAGCCCTTTCCAGTCCGGCAGGCCCCTACACACGTGTTCAAACTTCTCCCAAAATATGTCCAGAGACTCGGGACGGATAAAGGACAAATCATATTCATAGGAACCTGCCGGACTGATCAGGGCGAAGATATCCGCAGGCCTAAACCCCATCTGCAGAATTTTATCCACCACCACCCTCCTATGTGGGGGGTTTCCATCACCTTCCCATTTCAATTGTACAACATTCCTCCTTTTAAACAGGGAGAAAGATAGAACGTCCCCATGCTCCTTCCCTGCTTGTTCCCCCTTCCCAGATCCTGTGGCAGCAACACCAGCATAAGTTTTTCTTCCAGCTTTTGCAGTCTTGTCCTCAGATACATTCAGACCTGCTGGCAGAGAGTGTGAATCAGCTGGGATAGCAGTCTTCTGATTAGCAGGACCCACCCCCTCCCCCGAACACTCAGCTTCAATCCTGGGAGCCATCACAGTCTTGGCTGCTGCAGACTCCTGGAGAGCTGTAGTACTACTACACCCAGCATCTCCTCCACCATTCACAGGAACAGCCGCTGTGCCTGGTCCAGGCAAAGTCACTGTATTGTCCATGGACCTCTCTGCAGACTGAAGCTGACAGTTATTAGCAGATGTTATTGCTCGCTGTACATTGTCTATGGGTCTGGGCTGACTGTCTGTAGTACTACAACCCTCAGCAGGCCCATTGTTATTAAAGATCCCACCATCCTGCACACACACAGTACCTGCAGCTGCTCTCTCCACAGGAATAGGAACGGTGTCCATCTTCTCCTCACCTTCCTGGGGAGCTGAATCTGGACTGGACTCCAGTTTGTTGATCAGATCCAACATGTTAGAACCTTCATCCTCCTGCTCAGATGTTCCACATTGCTGGGGAGGGAAGGGGACAGAGGCCTCCGCCATTGAGGGCTCAGCAGGTGTCTGAGGTGTTGAACAGCTGGGCTCATCCTCCGGGCCCACTTTCTCACTCTCTGCTTCCATCTCCTCGCTCTCCATGCAGGAAGAAGCTCCTTTCCTCATTTGGTTAAATCGCTCCTCATTTTTATATTTTTCTTTAAAAGCTCCACTATTCTCCTTCAGAGAACTCACCAATTCCTTCTGCTTCCGCAGAGCTTGTTCCAGGTCCTTCAATTCAGGCCTCAGAGCCGGTCTCTTCTTACTGAAGACTTTGGCACAAATCTGCTTTTTCTTTTTAAATTCAGCTTTCAAAGCTCCCAACTTCTCCTCTTCCTTCTCAATCCGCTTCAGTGTTTCCACAATCCTCCGTCTAAAGGCAGACAGAGATTCATCCTTCCTTGGGCCAGGCCCAGAATCTTCCGCAGGTTGAGGCCTATCCAGGGGGCCCCCGCCAGGGTCCTCCCCAGGATCCAGCATCCTTCCTGGGGCAGAGGAGTAACTCTAGCCCCTGGTCTCTGGAAGCACAGGAGCAAAGGAACTAGCAACCTCTCACCTCGCTGTCAAGGAGAGGAATGGCAGTTTCCCACCATCCCTGTGCTGAGTTCCCGGGTCTGTACACCCGCTGTGCCCATTATGAGGGGTTCCCACCATCCCTGTGCTGAGTTCCCGGGTCTGTACACCCGCTGTGCCCATTATGAGGGGTTCCCACCATCCCTGTGCTGAGTTCCCGGGTCTGTACACCCGCTGTGCCCATTATGAGGGGTTCCCACCACCCCTGTGCTGAGTTCCCGGGTCTGTACACCCGCTGTGCCCATTATGAGGAGTTCTCACCATCCCTGTGCTGAGTTCCCGGGTCTGTACACCCGCTATGCCCATTATGAGGGGTTCCCACCATCCCTGTGCTGAGTTCCCGGGTCTGTACACCCGCTGTGCCCATTATGAGGGGTTCCCACCATCCCTGTGCTGAGTTCCCGGGTCTATACACCCGCTGTGCCCATTATGAGGGGTTCCCACCATCCCTGTGCTGAGTTCCCGGGTCTGTACACCCGCTGTGCCCATTATGAGGGGTCCCCACCATCCCTGTGCTGAGTTCCCGGGTCTGTACACCCGCTGTGCCCATTATGAGGGGTTCCCACCATCCCTGTGCTGAGTTCCCGGGTCTGTACACCCGCTGTGCCCATTATGAGGGGTTCCCACCATCCCTGTGCTGAGTTTCCGGGTCTGTACGCCCGCTGTGCCCATTATGAGGGGTTCCCACCATCCCTGTGCTGAGTTCCCGGGTCTGTACACCCGCTGTGCCCATTATGAGGGGTTCCCACCATCCCTGTGCTGAGTTCCCGGGTCTGTACACCCGCTGTGCCCATGATGAGAGGTTCCCACCATCCCTGTGCTGAGTTTCCGGGTCTGTACGCCCGCTGTGCCCATTATGAGGGGTTCCCACCATCCCTGTGCTGAGTTCCCGGGTCTGTACACCCGCTGTGCCCATTATGAGGGGTTCCCACCATCCCTGTGCTGAGTTCCCGGGTCTGTATACCCGCTGTGCCCATTATGAGGGGTTCCCACAATCCCTGTGCTGAGTTCCCGGGTCTGTACACCCGCTGTGCCCATTATGAGGGGTTCCCACCATCCCTGTGCCGAGTTCCCGGGTCTGTACACCCGCTGTGCCCATGATGAGAGGTTCCCACCATCCCTGTGCTGAGTTCCCGGGTCTGTACGCCCGCTGTGCCCATTATGAGGGGTTCCCACCATCCCTGTGCTGAGTTCCCGGGTCTGTACATCCGCTGTGCCCATTATGAGGGGTTCCCACCATCCCTGTGCTGAGTTCCCGGGGTCTGTACACCCGCTGTGCCCATTATGAGGGGTTCTCACTATCCCTGTGCTGAGTTCCCGGGGTCTGTACACCCGCTGTGCCCATTATGAGGGGTTCTCACCATCCCTGTGCCGAGTTCCCGGGGTCTGTACACCCGCTGTGCCCATTATGAGGGGTTCCCACCATCCCTGTGCCGAGTTCCCGGGTCTGTACACCCGCTGTACCCATTATGAGGGGTTCCCACCATCCCTGTGCTGAGTTCCCGGGTCTGTACACCCGCTGTACCCATTATGAGGGGTTCCCACCATCCCTGTGCTGAGTTCCCGGGTCTGTACACCCGCTGTGCCCATTATGAGGGGTTCCCACCATCCCTGTGCCGAGTTCCCGGGTCTGTACACCCGCTGTGCCCATTATGAGGGGTTCCCACCATCCCTGTGCCGAGTTCCCGGGTCTGTACACCCGCTGTGCCCATTATGAGGGGTTCCCACCATCCCTGTGCCGAGTTCCCGGGTCTGTACACCCGCTGTGCCCATTATGAGGGGTTCCCACCATCCCTGTGCCGAGTTCCCGGGTCTGTACACCCGCTGTGCCCATTATGAGGGGTTCCCACCATCCCTGTGCCGAGTTCCCGGGTCTGTACACCCGCTGTGCCCATTATGAGGGGTTCCCACCATCCCTGTGCTGAGTTCCCGGGTCTGTACACCCACTATGCCCATTATGAGGGGTTCCCACCATCCCTGTGCCGAGTTCCCGGGTCTGTACACCCGCTGTGCCCATTATGAGGGGTTCCCACCATCCCTGTGCCGAGTTCCCGGGTCTGTACACCCGCTGTGCCCATTATGAGGGGTTCCCACCATCCCTGTGCCGAGTTCCCGGGTCTGTACACCCGCTGTGCCCATTATGAGGGGTTCCCACCATCCCTGTGCCGAGTTCCCGGGTCTGTACACCCGCTGTGCCCATTATGAGGGGTTCCCACCATCCCTGTGCTGAGTTCCCGGGTCTGTACACCCACTATGCCCATTATGAGGGGTTCCCACCATCCCTGTGCCGAGTTCCCGGGTCTGTACACCCGCTGTGCCCATTATGAGGGGTTCCCACCATCCCTGTGCTGAGTTCCCGGGTCTGTACACCCGCTGTGCCCATTATGAGGGGTTCCCACCATCCCTGTGCCGAGTTCCCGGGTCTGTACACCCGCTGTGCCCATTATGAGGGGTTCCCACCATCCCTGTGCCGAGTTCCCGGGTCTGTACACCCACTGTGCCCATTATGAGGGGTTCCCACCATCCCTGTGCCGAGTTCCCGGGTCTGTACACCCGCTGTGCCCATTATGAGGGGTTCTCACCATCCCTGTGCTGAGTTCCCGGGTCTGTACACCTGCTGTGCCCATTATGAGGGGTTCCCACCATCCCTGTGCCGAGTTCCCGGGTCTGTACACCCGCTGTGCCCATTATGAGGGGTTCCCACCATCCCTGTGCCGAGTTCCCGGGTCTGTACACCCGCTGTGCCCATTATGAGGGGTTCCCACCATCCCTGTGCTGAGTTCCCGGGTCTGTACACCCGCTGTGCCCATTATGAGGGGTTCCCACCATCCCTGTGCCGAGTTCCCGGGTCTGTACACCCGCTGTGCCCATTATGAGGGGTTCCCACCATCCCTGTGCCGAGTTCCCGGGTCTGTACACCCACTGTGCCCATTATGAGGGGTTCCCACCATCCCTGTGCCGAGTTCCCGGGTCTGTACACCCGCTGTGCCCATTATGAGGGGTTCCCACCATCCCTGTGCCGAGTTCCCGGGTCTGTACACCCGCTGTGCCCATTATGAGGGGTTCCCACCATCCCTGTGCCGAGTTCCCGGGTCTGTACACCCGCTGTGCCCATTATGAGGGGTTCCCACCATCCCTGTGCCGAGTTCCCGGGTCTGTACACCCGCTGTGCCCATTATGAGGGGTTCCCACCATCCCTGTTCTGTTCTCTGATTGCCAATCACAGGATGAGGTCAGCACACTGAGAGATTTTCCAGGCTCCTCCCACTCTCCTTAATTTTATTCTGATATTGATTACTGATCACCACGAATTATCGGCGTCGTATTGATGATCTCATTAGCGGGCGGCGTTGGCGCAGTTCGCGACGCTCTGGTGGCGCCGTCATCGCCCGAAAAAGATTTGTCGGAGCAAGTTTGTGGTAACATTCGATCGCCGCCACGCAGAATCCATTGGCGGGTCGGCGATGTCGCAGTGACGGGTCCTCGCCGTTTCCGGACGTCTGACGTCACTCCAGTTCCAGAAAAAATGGTGGCCGGCCCTCCCAGAATCCCTCCACTACCATATGACCAATCCTCCCCTCCCCCCCAATGACGGAGGTTAAAAGGGTGGCCGATTGACGGATTAATTAACGCTCTTCCTTCCCGTCCGCCTACATTGCCGCGCTAAAAATACACATTGACCGGCGGTCGCTCGTGACTCCGATTTAACCCTTCCCCGGGGGAGGGGGGGCGGGGCGCGGATCGGGAATTCTCTGTAAGAGCGCATCGATCGCCCCTTTTTGTTCTATCAGATTTGATGTAGCGTTATTGAAGGTTTAATGTAGCGGATGATATAAATAATCTCCGCCGCGTCCGTTCACAGTCCAGGAATCGCTCGCCGGCCGCCATCATCCGCGCTCCAGCGGGCAGGAAATACCGCTCCTAAAAAGGGGAAGTTCGCCGCGTTTCCTCCCCTCGGCTGCACAATAGGAGGACGGCGGGGAAAGGAGGATGGCAGGGAAATGGTCATGTGACTTATATAGCGCGGCCGATAACCACGCCGCGCTTTTTTACTGCGCGTTTCCCCACACGGATCCCAAGCACAGCGCCATCTGGAGTGAATGGGGAAAAATACCGGATTATGGCCACTAACCAGTGCGGAGTTACATAGAAAATAACTTGTGTGCTCATCAGCACCCTCTAGTGTGACTGGCGAAAAAAAAAAAACACACTGGCCACTAGATGGCGCTGACTATCATAGGAAATAATGCTCATTAGCGCCATCTAGTGGAGATCGGGAAAAAATACTGCATTACGCGATATAAATCGTCTCCCTGCAGGTCTGGCAGTGTGTGATCTGTTCCTTGCCCCGGAGTCACAAAGCAGGAAGTAGAGCTGACATTTGGTCAGTGGGGACACCCGAGACCTGGATGGATGGGAGAATTCTCCGGCTCAGAAAAGTGGGGGCAGCCGTGTGGACTAGGAATGGGAGGTGGAGAGAGGAGGGGAGTGGCCTTCTCCTAATAGAGTCAGGAAGGCGGGGCAGTGACTACAAAACAGAAAATTATTTCATCCTCAGAAAACTGGAGTCTCATTTTTTTTTTTTTTTTGCCCAGTGTGAAGCAGCCAGAAGGGGGCGCCGACAGGAGGAAAGGGCAGCTGCAGCCATTAGAAGTGCAGGAAATTTTTTATTTTTGGGGTGTGGTTCCCCTTTCCGGCGTTCCCACCCCCCCCCCCCCCCCCGCGCTGACGCCTCCGATAAGAACGATCGTAGAGCGGGCGGGACACGGCGGGCGGCGGCGGTTCCTGCGTCGTTAACATCACTCGTTGTAATTGTCGCCCAGCGCTGGAAAGGAGCCGGAGCCGCTGACTATTACGGTGAAGAGATTTCTCGGAGCGCGGCGACATAAAAGTGCGATTCCGCCCTTTACTGCCGGACATCAATTTTCATATTTAGGAGCTCGGCAGTAAAAAAAATGGCGGAAATTATTTTCATTGAGATTTTTTATCCCCGTGGCTTCATGAGGAAAAAAGTAATCGGAAATAATGTTACAAAATATCCTTTTTCGGGGGAAAAGTGTCGCCGAACAAGTGTCGGTCAAAACATGGCCACTAGAGGGCGACATCATAGGAAAGAAGTATATGCATCAGCGCCATCTAGTGCGAGAGTGGGGAAAATACTGCATTATGGCCACTAGGTGGTGCGGAGTTAGATAGGAAATAACTTCTGTGTTCATCAGCGCCCTCTAGTGTGGATGGGGAAAATAAAACATTATAACCACTAGATGGTGCTGAGTAACATAAGAAATAAGCATGCTCATCGGCGCCTTCTAGTGCAAATAGGGAAAATACTGCATTATGGCCACTAGGTGGCGCAGAGTAGACTAGAAAATAAAGATGTTCATCAGCGCCATCTAGTGAGAGTGGGGAAAATAACGCATTATGGTCTCTAGATGGCGCTATCATAGGAAATAAGTATGCTCAACAGCGCAGGGGCGGACTGACCATTCGGGCACTGCCCGAGGGCCCACATGCCACTAAAGGGCCCCTATCAGGGTTGACAGCCTCAATAAAACTAGGGACAGTATGTAAAAATCTGTGTTAAAAATACCAAGATTATAGCTGCCCCGCCTCTCTAGTACCTTTTCAGTGTGTGCATACTGTGTGGCCCCATTATCTCCTATTGCCCAGGGGCCCCATAATCTTCTCCTATTGCCCGGGGGCCCCCCTAATCTCCTATTGCCCGGGGGCCCCATGAGTTGTCTGTCCGCCCCTGCAACAGCGCCATCTAATGTGAATGAGGAAAATACCAAAATGATGGCATACATATTTCCTATGGTTGTCAGCGCCCTCTAGTGTGAATGGGGAAAATACTGCATTATGGCCACTAGATGGGGCTGAGTAACATAGGAAACATGTATGATCAACAGCGCCATCTAGTGGCCATTATATGGTATGTTCTCTATTCACACTAGATGGCGCTGTTGAGCAAATGCCACATTATGCCACTAGATGGCACTGATGAGCATACTTATAATGGCCAATAGATGGCACCTGCTATCATAGGATATGTGTATGGCTCAACAGCTCCATCTAGTGTGAATAGAGAAAATAGCGCATTATGACCACTAGATGGCGTAATCATTGGAAATAAGTATGTTCATCAGTGCCATCTAGTGGCCCTTATATGTGGTATTTTCTCTATTGACACTAGATGGCGCGGTTGAGCAAATACCACATTATGGCCTCCAGATGGCACTATTATTGGAAATTAGTACGTGCCACAGGGCCATCTAATGTGAATCAGGAAAATACTGTATTATGACCACTAGATGGCGTAATCATTGGAAATAAGCATGTTCATCAGTGCCATCTAGTATTAATTGAGGGCAATACTTCATTATGGCCACTAGATGGTGCTGAGTAAGATAGGAAATGTGTATGATCAACATCGCCATCTAGTGGCCATTATATGGTATGTTCTCTATTCACACTAGATGGCGCTCTTTAGCAAATACCACATTATGGCCTCCAGATCGCGCTATTATTGGAAATAAGTATGCTCCACAGGGCCATCTAATGTGAATCAGGAAAATACCGCATTATGACCACTAGATGGAGTAATCATTGGAAATAAGTATGCTCACCAGTGCCATCTAGTACTAATTGAGGGCAATACTTAATTATGGCCACTAGATGGTGCTGAGTAGCATAGGAAATAAGTATGCTCATCATTGCCATCTAGTGGCCATTATATGTGGTATTTTCTCTATTCACATTAGATGGCGCTGTTGAGCAAATACCACATTGTGGCCTCTAGATGGCGCTATCATAGGAAGTAAGTACGCTCCACAGGGCCATGTAATGTGAATCAGGAAAATACCGCATTATGGCCATGAGATGGCGCTATAATTGGAAATAAATATGCTCCTCAGCCATCGATCGGACGGGCCGGGAATTCCTCCTGGTTTGCGATGCGGGTTGCCACGCACGCGGCACAGTCATAAATCTGTATTTGAAGAAATATGGCCGCCGTCTCCCGCGCAGTTCACCCGATTGGCGGCTCCGGCGGTTTCTCTTTCCTGCAAGTCGATAAGATTTACGAGCGGAATTACGAACGAACGAACGCCGGCGGGGGTGTGAGGTCCCGTCATGGCCCGGGGGGGGGGGGGGAGGTTCAAAACTGCGTTTTTGTAGGGGCTGGCGGGGAAAAGCGCGGCGGTTTGTTTCCATATGGTGGAGGATATAAAAACGGCGAGATTTTCATTTACCTCCCCCCGACGCCGAGAATTCTCCATTATTTTTTTTCTATTATAATTTAGCGGTAATGTGCGGGAAAAAGGAGGCGGCGGGATTCCTCTCCACCCCGCGGCTACGGGGGAAACAAAAAAAACAGAGCGATCGTCTCCGGCGCAGGTTTTGATGTCGGAAGCGTGAAACGGAGACACCTAATTCTCCATTTTTATTCATAGCCGACACAACGGGGGAGCGCGGCGCCCCCCGCTGGAAACCGCGTCCGCGCTCCTCGGGAAAGAGAGGAAGCCTTTAGTCTCCCTCGGACCGCGCCCGCCGCGATCGCAACAAACCTTTCTTCTTTATCTATTTTTTAACTGCGTTAAATGAGCGCCGCGGCGCCATTCTGCAAACCGCTGATCGCCATCGAAGTCGACTTCCTCGCGCAGGCGCCCGGAGGTGAAGATGGATAAACTGGCGGGAGGCGGATCGACGGCTCTCACCGACTTACTGAGGATCGGCGGACCCCACTTAACCCCCCGGCCGGAGAGAGCGCAGGAGACCGCGAGGGGGGGGGAGGGGTCTGATTACCAATAACGCCGCCCGTTACCAAGGCAACTGGATTAGAAACGCAAAATTAGAAAGACGAGTTTATTTGGAACAATCAATCGATCACTTTATATAAATAAAAGATCTCGAGGATCTTACCAGAATGTGACCTCCGGGAACCGACTTCCCAAATATAGAGTGTAAGCTCCTGGGGTCAGGATCTCATTATACCTCTAGACTGTAAGCTCCTGGGGTCAGGGTCTCATTATACCTCTAGACTGTAAGCTCCTGGGGTCAGGATCTCATTATACCTCTAGACTGTAAGCTCCTGGGGTCAGGGTCTCATTATACCTCTAGACTGTAAGCTCCTGGGGTCAGGATCTCATTATACCTCTAGACTGTAAGCTCCTGGGGTTGGGGTCTCATTATACCTCTAGACTGTAAGCTCCTGGGGTCAGGATCTCATTATACCCCTAGACTGTAAGCTCCTGGGGTCAGGATCTCATTATATCTCTAGACTGTAAGCTCCTGGGGTCAGGATCTCATTATACCTCTAGACTGTAAGCTCCTGGGGTCAGGATCTCATTATATCTCTAGACTGTAAGCTCCTGGGGTCAGGGTCTCATTATACCTCTAGACTGTAAGCTCCTGGGGTCAGGGTCTCATTATACCTCTAGACTGTAAGCTCCTGGGGTCAGGATCTCATTATACCTCTAGACTGTAAGCTCCTGGGGTCAGGATCTCATTATATCTCTAGACTGTAAGCTCCTGGGGTCAGGATCTCATTATACCTCTAGACTGTAAGCTCCTGGGGTCAGGATCTCATTATACCTCTAGACTGTAAGCTCCTGGGGTCAGGATCTCATTATACCTCTAGACTGTAAGCTCCTGGGGTCAGGATCTCATTATACCTCTAGACTGTAAGCTCCTGGGGTCAGGATCTCATTATACCTCTAGACTGTAAGCTCCTGGGGTCAGGATCTCATTATACCTCTAGACTGTAAGCTCCTGGGGTCAGGGTCTCATTATACCTCTAGACTGTAAGCTCCTGGGGTCAGGATCTCATTATACCTCTAGACTGTAAGCTCCTGGGGTCAGGGTCTCATTATACCTCTAGACTGTAAGCTCCTGGGGTCAGGGTCTCATTATACCTCTAGACTGTAAGCTCCTGGGGTCAGGGTCTCATTATACCTCTAGACTGTAAGCTCCTGGGGTCAGGGTCTCATTATACCTCTAGACTGTAAGCTCCTGGGGTCAGGGTCTCATTATACCTCTAGACTGTAAGCTCCTGGGGTCAGGGTCTCATTATACCTCTAGACTGTAAGCTCCTGGGGTCAGGATCTCATTATACCTCTAGACTGTAAGCTCCTGGGGTCAGGGTCTCATTATACCTCTAGACTGTAAGCTCCTGGGGTCAGGATCTCATTATACCTCTAGACTGTAAGCTCCTGGGGTCGGGGTCTCATTATACCTTTTAGACTGTAAGCTCCTGGGGTCGGGGTCTCATTATACCTTTTAGACTGTAAGCTCCTGGGGTCAGGGTCTCATTATACCTCTAGACTGTAAGCTCCTGGGGTCGGGGTCTCATTATACCTTTTAGACTGTAAGCTCCTGGGGTCAGGGTCTCATTATACCTCTAGACTGTAAGCTCCTGGGGTCAGGGTCTCATTATATCTCTAGACTGTAAGCTCCTGGGGTCAGGGTCTCATTATATCTCTAGACTGTAAGCTCCTGGGGTCAGGGTCTCATTATATCTCTAGACTGTAAGCTCCTGGGGTCAGGGTCTCATTATACCTCTAGACTGTAAGCTCCTGGGGTCAGGATCTCATTATACCTCTAGACTGTAAGCTCCTGGGGTCAGGGTCTCATTATACCTCTAGACTGTAAGCTCCTGGGGTCAGGGTCTCATTATACCTCTAGAGTGTAAGCTCCTGGGGTCAGGGTGTCATTATATCTCTAGACTGTAAGCTCCTGGGGTCAGGATCTCGTTATACCTCTAGACTGTAAGTTCCTGGGGTCAGGGTCTCATTATATCTCTAGAATGTAAGCTCCTGGGGTCAGGATCTCATTATATCTCTAGACTGTAAGCTCCTGGGGTCAGGGTCTCATTATACCTCTAGACTGTAAGCTCCTGGGGTCAGGGTCTCATTATACCTCTAGACTGTAAGCTCCTGGGGTCAGTCAGGGTCTCATTATACCTCTAGACTGTAAGCTCCTGGGGTCAGGGTCTCATTATACCTCTAGACTGTAAGCTCCTGGGGTCAGGATCTCATTATACCTCTAGACTGTAAGCTCCTGGGGTCAGGGTCTCATTATACCTCTAGACTGTAAGTTCCTGGGGTCAGGGTCTCATTATATCTCTAGACTGTAAGCTCCTGGGGTCAGGGTCTCATTATATCTCTAGACTGTAAGCTCCTGGGGTCAGGATCTCGTTATACCTCTAGACTGTAAGTTCCTGGGGTCAGGGTCTCGTTATACCTTTTAGACTGTAATCTCCTGGGGTCAGGATCTCATTATACCTCTAGACTGTAAGCTCCTGGGGTCAGGATCTCATTATACCTCTAGACTGTAAGCTCCTGGGGTCAAGGTCTCATTATACCTCTAGACTGTAAGCTCCTGGGGTCAGGATCTCATTATACCTCTAGACTGTAAGTTCCTGGGGTCAGGGTCTCATTATACCTCTAGACTGTAATCTCCTGGGGTCAGGATCTCGTAATACCTCTAGACTGTAAGCTCCTGGGGTCAGGATCTCGTTATACCTCTAGACTGTAAGCTCCTGGGGTCAGGATCTCATTATACCTCTAGACTGTAAGCTCCTGGGGTCAGGGTCTCATTATATCTCTAGACTGTAAGCTCCTGGGGTCAGGATCTCATTATACCTCTAGACTGTAAGCTCCTGGGGTCAGGATCTCGTTATACCTCTAGACTGTAAGCTCCTGGGGTCAGGATCTCATTATACCTCTAGACTGTAAGCTCCTGGGGTCAGGGTCTCATTATATCTCTAGACTGTAAGCTCCTGGGGTCAGGATCTCATTATATCTCTAGAATGTAAGCTCCTGGGGTCAGGGTCTCATTATACATTAGACTGTAAGCTCCTGGGGTCAGGATCTCATTATACCTCTAGACTGTAAGCTCCTGGGGTCAGGATCTCATTATACATCTAGACTGTAAGCTCCTGGGGTCAGGGTCTCATTATACCTCTAGAGTGTAAGCTCCTGGGGTCAGGATCTCATTATATCTCTAGACTGTAAGCTCCTGGGGTCAGGATCTCATTATATCTCTAGACTGTAAGCTCCTGGGGTCAGGGTCTCATTATACCTCTAGAGTGTAAGCTCCTGGGGTCAGAATCTCATTATACCTCTAGAGTGTAAGCTCCTGGGGTCAGGGTCTCATTATACCTCTAGACTGTAAGCTCCTGGGGTCAGAATCTCATTATACCTCTAGAGTGTAAGCTCCTGGGGTCAGGATCTCATTATACCTCTAGAGTGTAAGCTCCTGGGGTCAGGATCTCATTATACCTCTAGAGTGTAAGCTCCTGGGGTCAGAATCTCATTATACCTCTAGAGTGTAAGCTCCTGGGGTCAGGGTCTCATTATACCTCTAGACTGTAAGCTCCTGGGGTCAGAATCTCATTATACCTCTAGAGTGTAAGCTCCTGGGGTCAGGGTCTCATTATACCTCTAGACTGTAAGCTCCTGGGGTCAGAATCTCATTATACCTCTAGAGTGTAAGCTCCTGGGGTCAGGATCTCATTATACCTCTAGAGTGTAAGCTCCTGGGGTCAGGGTCTCATTATACCTCTAGAGTGTAAGCTCCTGGGGTCAGAATCTCATTATACCTCTAGAGTGTAAGCTCCTGGGGTCAGGGTCTCATTATACCTCTAGACTGTAAGCTCCTGGGGTCAGAATCTCATTATACCTCTAGAGTGTAAGCTCCTGGGGTCAGGATCTCATTATACCTCTAGAGTGTAAGCTCCTGGGGTCAGGGTCTCGGAGGATCTCTGGGAAGATCTCTGATACATTGTAAGGTTTCTGCGGATGTTTTGTGTCCGGTGAAACGCGTCGGTGGTGTGAAGTTCTCCGCATTCACTGTACACGGTGGATTCGCACCAGGAGAGGAGGATATAAAGCCGGTGAGGTAACAGTACGGGATGAGGGTTGCCTTGGCAGCGTAACCCCCGAGGAGCCGGCGCGGCGCAGTGCGCACGCGCGGAGAGCGAGGTGACAATATATCGCCGTACACCTCACTTTATGGCCCCATAAAAGTCAGAACGCCCCGTGCCGCAGAGCGGACTAGGCTGGTGAAGGGGGTGGGGGGGGGACACTGCGCTCTCTTCTGACTCTGTAGAGGAGGGGAGGGGGTGGGGGAGGGGCGCCACACTCAGGGCCAATTCACGATTGTCAGCGGCAAGGCGAGCGATAATCTGCGGGCGCTCAGCTGTCTGTGGGCTGCAAATTACCCGCTCTTCATGTACCATAATGTTCCTCAATTTGCCCGCCACGGGTGACATAACCCGGTTACCATAGCGACTGCCATCCATTACCACCCCCCTCCCCCCGCCTACCCCGGCCAACTTCCTCTGCCCCACAAAGCCATTTCCCACCCAACTTCTCTGAGCCGCGATAATTCATCCGTCATTCATAGACACATTAGAGTGTAAGCTCCTCTGTACAGAGACTGATGTGACTGTGGGGGAGGGGACATTAGAGTGTAAGCTCCTCTGTACAGAGACTGATGTGACTGTGGGGGAGGGGACATTAGAGTGTAAGCTCCTCTGTACAGAGACTGATGTGACTGTGGGGGGAGGGACATTAGAGTGTAAGTTCCTCTGTACAGAGGCTGATGTGACTGTGTGGGGGGAGGGGACATTAGAGTGTAAGCTCCTCTGTACAGAGACTGATGTGATGTGGGGGGAGGGGACATTAGAGTGTAAGCTCCTCTGTACAGAGACTGATGTGACTGTGTGGGGGGAGGGGACATTAGAGTGTAAGCTCCTCTGTACAGAGATTGATGTGACTGTGGGGGGAGGGGACATTAGAGTGTAAGCTCCTCTGTACAGAGACTGATGTGACTGTGGGGGGGGGAGGGGACATTAGAGTGTAAGCTCCTCTGTATAGAGACTGATGTGACTGTGGGGGGAGGGGACATTAGAGTGTAAGCTCCTCTGTACAGAGACTGATGTGACTGTGGGGGAGGGGACATTAGAGTGTAAGCTCCTCTGTATAGAGACTGATGTGACTGTGGGGGAGGGGACATTAGAGTGTAAGCTCCTCTGTACAGAGACTGATGTGACTGTGGGGGAGGGGACATTAGAGTGTAAGCTCCTCTGTACAGAGACTGATGTGACTGTGGGGGAGGGACATTAGAGTGTAAGCTCCTCTGTACAGAGACTGATGTGACTGTGGGGGGGAGGGGACATTAGAGTGTAAGCTCCTCTGTACAGAGACTGATGTGACTGTGGGGGGAGGGGACATTAGAGTGTAAGCTCCTCTGTACAGAGACTGATGTGACTGTGGGGGAGGGGACATTAGAGTGTAAGCTCCTCTGTACAGAGACTGATGTGATGTGTGGGGGGAGGGGACATTAGAGTGTAAGCTCCTCTGTACAGAGACTGATGTGACTGTGGGGGGGGAGGGGGCATTAGAGTGTAAGCTCCTCTGTACAGAGACTGATGTGACTGTGGGGGGAGGGGACATTAGAGTGTAAGCTCCTCTGTACAGAGACTGATGTGACTGTGGGGGGAGGGGACATTAGAGTGTAAGCTCCTCTGTACAGAGACTGACGTGACTGTGGGGGAGGGGACATTAGAGTGTAAGCTCCTCTGTACAGAGACTGATGTGACTGTGGGGGGAGGGGACATTAGAGTGTAAGCTCCTCTGTACAGAGACTGATGTGACTGTGGGGGGGGGAGGGGACATTATGAGTGTAAGCTCCTCTGTACAGAGACTGATGTGACTGTGGGGGGAGGGGACATTAGAGTGTAAGCTCCTCTGTACAGAGACTGGTGTGACTGTGGGGGAGGGGACATTAGAGTGTAAGCTCCTCTGTACAGAGACTGATGTGACTGTGGGGGAGGGGACATTAGAGTGTAAGCTCCTCTGTACAGAGATTGATGTGACTGTGGGGGGGGGGGGGGGACATTAGAGTGTAAGCTCCTCTGTACAGAGATTGATGTGACTGTGGGGGGGGGGACATTAGAGTGTAAGCTCCTCTGTACAGAGACTGATGTGGGGGAGGGGTGGCGGTATTTTGATTCGGTGAATTATGGATGAATTCTGTAGAACGTTCCGTCATTCTCCGGGATTTCCTCTCTCTGCTATTTCCCGGGTCAGTCCGGTTCACACGCTTCCCATTACACATCTGAAGAGCGACCCGAGCGGATCACAAGAGAGGTAATAATAAGAACGCCAATCAGAAGAGATCTCAGGAAATTTAGATAATTTCAATCGACTGAATAATTTATACATCACTGACCAAGGTGTCACCCCTCCCCCGGTGTCACTCATGGTGTCACCCCTCCCCCGGTGTCACTCATGGTGTCACCCCCTCCCCCGGTGTCACTCATGGTGTCGCTCACTCTTCTCCTGCTCTCTTATTCTCAGGCCTCCTGACCTCTGCCTGAACTCTGCACCTACCTTACACCCCCCCCCCCAGCACAATATTTGGCAGTGACATGGCGTTCGCTCTCTCTGCTAAATTTGCGCTCTGTCACAGAATTTCTCGCCCCGTTGGACGGTATTCTTTAAGCTGTGAATTCGCAGTTGATGGTGTCATGGCGGCTGTCATCGCCTCCCCAGGACACGCGCTGGCAGGAGGCCGGGCTCTCCCGTACAGATGGCGGCGCACTCATTTAGGGGGAAGGGAAAACAGTCTGCCATCTTGTATTTACTTTCCTGCCACCGACGAGCCGTGATGACTTCGGGCCGGAGACCAAAAATCACCGGATGGCGGCTCGGCGTGAACGCGGGGCAGCCTGACACAGCGCCGAGCGCGAGGGCAGAGAGGCGGCCATAATTAAAGGGAAACGCCATTTTTTATATAAATGATTATTGGTGTCATACCGACCCCAAAACAACAGATTTCTCCTCTGATCAGTTCTGAGGACTCCTCTCCAGTGACCCCTCCTCTCCCACGTCTCCAGTGACCCCTCCTCTCCAGTGACCCCTCCTCTCCCACGTCTCCAGTGACCCCTCCTCTCCAGTGACCCCTCCTCTCCCACGTCTCCAGTGATTCCTCCTTTCCTATGTGTCCAGTAACTCCTCTTCTCCAGTGACTCCTCCTCTCCAGTGTGTCCAGTGACCCCTCCTCTCCCGCATTTTCTCCTCTCCAGTGACTCCTCCTCTCCCAAGTCTCCAGTGGTCCCTCCTGTCCTGCGCCTCCAGTGACTCCTCCTCTCCAGTGACCCCTCCTCTCCAGTGACCCCTCCTCTCCAGTGACCCCTCCTCTCCTGTGTCTCCTCTCCTGTGTCTCCAGTGACCCCTCCTCTCCAGTGTCTCCAGTGACCCCCTTCTCTCCAGTGACTCCTCTCCTGTGTCTCCAGTGAACCCTCCTCTCCAGTGTCTCCAGTGACCCCTCCTCTCCAGTGACCCCTCCTCTCCAGTGTCTCCAGTGACCCCTCCTCTCAAGTGACTCCTCCTGTCCTGTGTCTTCAGTGATTCCTCCTCTCCAGTGACCCCTCCTCTCCAGTGTCTCCAGTGACTCCTCCTCTCCAGTGACTCCTCCTCTCCAATGACCCCTCCTCTCCAGTGTCTCCAATGACCCCTCCTCTCCAGTGTCCCCTCCTCTCCAGTGACCCCTCCTCTCCAGTGACCCCTCCTCTCATGCAGTGTGGGGGAGTAGTGGACGGACACAGGAACAACAATTGAGACTTGCCAGGCTGAATTGGTAAAGTGAAGGCGGAGCCCCGGCTTTGTTCTACATGAAAACCCGTTGAATTTGCGTTGGTCAGGCGATTGTATGAAGAGGCGGATTGTCTCCGGCGCGGCGGATGAGCCCCATTTGCACGGCGGATCTCGGTGGCGCAGGGCCAGTCTGTCGGACAGCTGCCTGATAATCGCGGATAACGCCGTTCTGGCAGGCGATGCGGCTAATCCGCAGGAGAGGCACAGATGCTGATTGTACAATTCACCTCTTTATCCGCGCGGATTAGGCGGCAGTGGGGGATGGGGGGGGCGTCTCTCAGTGGCTAATAACCTATTGATGGATTTGTGTTTTTTTTTGTTAGTTTTTTTATCGCCTCCAATGTTTAATAAAAGAAGATAAAAGATCTAAATATGGCAAAGACGATCTGCCAACGACTATCCGAGGACCTGAAGTGAAATCCAATCCCCGTGTCTCTCCGTTTATATAATTACCGGGAAATCTGAAGCTCAGCATACACGTTACAATCTGATTGGGGGGGGGGGGGTGACTCTTCAATGTGTGCCGGACCAGTCCAGATACATTGCAAGCTTGTTGCGGCGCTGAGTTTGCATGTCTGGCTGTGTTGCACTTATTGCAGATTTAAAATTGCTTGCGCCTCCGGCGGGGGCCTGGGGGCCGGTTTTAAACTCACACTTTCGGTCAAAAATGTGGTTTATCAGCCTTATCGATATCTTCATCCATGCATCTTATGGTGGCCACACACCGATACAAAGGTGCCAACGGTCCCGGATTTGCCGGGATGGTCCCAGATTTGCCGGGACGGTTGTGGAGTTGCCGGGATGGTCCCGGATTTGCCGGGACGGTCCCAGATTTGCCGGGACGGTTGTGGAGTTGCCGGGATGGTCCCGGATTTGCCGGGATGGTCCCAGATTTGCCGGGACGGTTGTGGAGTTGCCGGGATGGTCCCAGATTTGCCGGGATGGTGCCGCAGCTCGGCTGTTTGTCCTGCCGATTTTGTGTCCTGGCCCTTGTCTTGGGATCACAGCCCAACCTTGGGTTACTGCACGTGTAGAGTACCTCAAACGGGCATTACTTTCAGGGGTCATGAAGTGGGCGGGCCTTGCATATTTAGAGGCGGGGTCCATGCAGAGCCAGCCTGTGAAGTGGACATTCAGACACATGCCCATCAGAAAGGTATTAATTGGGGGATTGACAGCGGGGGCGGTCCCCACATATTTTAGAGGTGGTGTCTGGGTGGGACCAGCCTGTAAAACGTGGTTATGATGGGCGGTCAAAGAACATTTGGAGAAGGGTTCTGGGCAGGGCCAGCCTGTTAAGCAGGCAAGCAGACATGGTGGGCGTTTCCCCAATAATGGAGGCATCAATTGTGGGGATTGGCAGGTGGGCGATCCCCACATATATTTTAGAGGTGGTGGATGGGTGGGACCAACCTGTTAAGTGGGTGTGATGGGCGGTCACAGCATATTTAGAGAAGAGGTCTGGGCAGGCAAGCAGAAGTGGTGGTGGGCATTCCCCATCAAATGAGGCATTAATTGTAGGGGACCCCCATATATTTTAGAGGCTGGATGTGGGTGGGGCCAACCTGTAAAGTGGGTGTGATGGGCAGTCAAAGAATATTTAGAGAAGGGGTCTGGGCAGGCAGGCAAACAGAAATGGTGGTGGGCATTCCACATCAAATGAGACATTAATTGTAGGGGACCCCATATATTTTAGAGGCTGGATCTGGGCGGGACCAACCTGTAAAGTGGGTGTGGTCGGCGGTCACACCATATTTAGGAGGTGGCATCTGGGCGGGACCAACCTGTAAAGTGGTCGCGATGGGCGGTCACACCATATTTAGGAGGTGGCATCTGGGCGGGACCAACCTGTAAAGTCGTCGCGATGGGCGGTCACACCATATTTAGGAGGTGGTGTCTGGGCGGGACCAACCTGTAAAGTGGTCGCGATGGGCGGTCACACCATATTTAGGAGGTGGTGTCTGGGCGGGACCAACCTGTAAAGTGGGCGCGGTGGGCGGTCAGACCATATTTAGGAGGTGGTGTCTGGGCGGGACCAACCTGTAAAGTGGTCGCGATGGGCGGTCACACCATATTTAGGAGGTGGCATCTGGGTGGGACCAACCTGTAAAGTGGTCGCGATGGGCGGTCAGACCATATTTAGGAGGTGGTGTCTGGGCGGGACCAACCTGTAAAGTGGTCGCGATGGGCGGTCACACCATATTTAGGAGGTGGCATCTGGGCGGGACCAACCTGTAAAGTGGGCGCGGTGGGCGGTCAGACCATATTTAGGAGGTGGTGTCTGGGCGGGACCAACCTGTGAAGTGGGTGTGATGGGCGGTCACACCATATTTAGGAGGTGGCGTCTGGGCGGGACCAACCTGTAAAGTGGTCGCGATGGGCGGTCACACCATATTTAGGAGGTGGCGTCTGGGCGGGACCAACCTGTAAAGTGGGCGCGGTGGGCGGTCAGACCATATTTAGGAGGTGGTGTCTGGGCGGGACCAACCTGTGAAGTGGGTGTGATGGGCGGTCACACCATATTTAGGAGGTGGCATCTGGGCGGGACCAACCTGTAAAGTGGGCGCGGTGGGCGGTCAGACCATATTTAGGAGGTGGTGTCTGGGCGGGACCAACCTGTGAATTGGGAGTGGTTTGGACTATATGTGGCAGCATGGGATAAGGCCCGCCTCCATGGGGGGTGGAGATTATGATATAAAACGAGGAGATTATAGATCACACGGCGTTGATTTCTGGCGTCTTAAACTTTTATTCCTTTTAGGGAAAAAAAAAAAAAATAAAAATAAAAAAGACAAAAACTTTATAAAACAAAAATTAACAAACAAATTAATAGAAAAACGTAAAAAAATAAACATAAAGACGCCACAAACAAAAAAAAAAAAAAAAAAAAAAGCGAAGAATAAAGGGGAACCTGGAGAAGACCGAGGAAGGGGGGCGGCTCCATAAAATATGAATTCCGAGGAGGGGTAAAAATAAATAAAAACTCGCCAGCTTGCGTCGCGGCTCATGCCGCCGCCGTCCCGAGCGCTCCGGCGAAGTCTGACGACTTGAGCGAAATGAAGATAAATTAAAAAGATAAGAAAATGGCGCATAAGGAGGCATTAGAGGCGACGCTGCATGGGTTCTAGATCCCCGCGCCAGATTATTCCGACAATTAATAAACCTGCTCCCGGCAAATTTCCCCGCGGAGTCCCGGCGCAGACAGGCGCTCGCAACTCCACGAAAAAAAAAAAAAAACGTACCCAATCGAGGAGACGCAGGGAGCCGAGCACCTCCGGGAAATCGCAAAATTCACTTCGTCAAAACCCACCGCGTCCCCCCCGCGAGGCGATCCTTAATTTTTCCTGAAGTTTCTGCGAGGGAAACCGGGGCGCAATTTCCTGATATAAAAAGAGGGGGAGGGGGAGGGGGGGACGCGCTGGGCGCCATGATAAAGAGATACCCAATATTATTATTATTATGCATTTATATGGCTCTGACATATACCACAGCTCTGTACAGAGAACGCTGAGCGCAGGGGGCGGAGTTGGTGTATCTTTGGATTTCCTGGGTCCCGCCCAGATTTGATACGCGGCATTGATGAAGATTATTGATTGAACAGGAGACATTGGAGGATCCGCGGGATCGGTTTTCCCCGTCTTCTGAGCGCCTCGGGATAATTACGGGTAATTGGCGGCGGCGTGGTGGTGCCGCACGTGCTGGCCACAGCGTGGTTAATCGCAGAGGTCGGGCCGGAAAAAAAAAAAAAAAAAGGGGCAGGACGCGGCCCCGCGAACATCTCCGGGCGGTTATCGGAAGATCCGAAACGCTGTAATTACGTTGCGTTGCCTGCGTGAGCGATCCGCTATTAATTACATATCAGAGCCGCGAGAAAAAAAAAAAAAAAGAAGAAGGGCGAGCGTTTCAACACAAGACGCTCTCATCTGCTCCCCGCGCCTTTTATCAGGCCCCGGCGGCGTCCTGCCTTCCATTCCGATGGAGGTTATCGCGGTCTACGCCAAGCGACGCCATCCCTGCAATTAACATTTCAATTGCTCCGGTATTAGAAGAACAGCCAACAATTAGCGCACGCCGAACATCTGCCGCCGGATAGAAAGGGACGATGGAAAGTTCGCGCCCAAGAAAAAAAAAGGGGAAGGCGTGCGAAGAAAACAACGGCGCAGAAAATTCGGGGGGGGGGGGGCAAAATCCAGGTGGACGGGGCCAGCTGGGAGCAGAGGAGGAGGAGGAGGAGGAGGAGGAGGATGGGGACCCGTCCAGTGATGGCCCAACATACGTCTGTCATTAATCCGCAATGTTCCTTGTCAAATGGCGGCTGGGAATGGCGTTTTCGGCACGCCGGGGAATTCCTAATGGCAGGCGGGTCACGGCGAGGAAGAGTCGTGCGACGCTCCACATCCATCTTCCTGGAGTTATTAGGAGAAGGTTCGGGTAATAAGTCTGTCAGGGATGATGTCCAATTACTGGGCGATGGCGTGATGGCTTTGTCATGGCACGGGCCGCGGGTGCCATGACAGGGGGGGGGAGGGGAGCAGGTGGCGGGAGAAAATCCGCAACGTGACGCCTATGACAGGAGAATCATCTTTATCCATTTCTGCGAAAGACCAACTGACCCTCCAATTATACCCTTCTACTGTACCCCAGTCTGCCCTATGACCCTCTACCGTACCCCAGTCTGCCCTATGACCCTCTACCGTACCCCAGTCTGCCCTATGACCCTCTACTGTACCCCAAACTGCCCTATGACCCTCTACCGTACCCCAGTCTGCCCTATGACCCTCTACCGTACCCCAGTCTGCCCTATGACCCTCTACCGTACCCCAGTCTGCCCTATGACCCTCTACCGTACCCCAGTCTGCCCTATGACCCTCTACCGTACCCCAGTCTGCCCTATGACCCTCTACCGTACCCCAGTCTGCCCTATGACCCTCTACCGTACCCCAGTCTGCCCTATGACCCTCTACTGTACCCTAGTCTGCCCTATGACCCTCTACCGTACCCCAGTCTGCCCTATGACCCTCTACTGTACCCCAGTCTGCCCTATGACCCTCTACTGTACCCCAGTCTGCTCTATGACCCCCTACCGTACCCCAGTCTTCCCTTTGACCCTCTACTTCCCTATGACCCTCTACCCAGTCTGCCATATGACCCCCCTTACTGTACCCCAGTCTGCCCTATGACCCCCTTCCTTACCCCAGTCTGCCCTATGACCCTCTACCGTACCCCAGTCTGCCCTATGTCCCTCTACTGTACCCTAGTCTGCCCTATGTCCCCCTTCCTTACTCCAGTCTGCCCTATGACCCCCTTCCTTACTCCAGTCTGCCCTATGACCCCCTTCCTTACTCCAGTCTGCCCTATGACCCCCTTCCTTACCCCAGTCTGCTCTATGTCCCTCTACTGTACCCCATTCTGCCCTATGATCCCCTACCGTACCCCATTCTGCCCTATGACCCCCCTACCGTACCCCATTCTGCCCTATGACCCCCCTACTGTATCCCAGTCTGCCCTATGACCCCCTACCATACCCCAATCTGCACTATGTCCCTCTACTGTACCCCATTCTGCCCTGTCCCCCCTACTGTACCCTAATCTGTCCTGTGTCCCCCCTACTGTACCCCAGTCTGCCCTGCGTCCCCCCTACTGTACCCCAGTCTGACCCGTGTCCCCCTTACTGTACCCTGACCTATGTCCCCTTACTGTACACCAGTCTGCCATACATCTTTCTACTGTACCCCAATCTACTTTATGTCCCCCTACTGTACCCCAGTCTGCCCTATGTCCCCCTACTGTACACCAATCTGACCTGTGCCCCCCTATTGTACCCCAATCTGACCTGTGCCCCCCTACTGTACCCCAATCTGACCTGTGCCCCCCTACTGTACAACAATCTCACCTGTGCCCCCCTACTGTACAACAATTTCACCTGTGCCCCCCCTACTGTACAATTTCACCTGTGCCCCCCCTACTGTACAATCTCACCTGTGCCCCCCCTACTGTACAATCTCACCTGTGCCCCCCCTACTGTACAACAATCTCACCTGTGTCCCCCTACTGTACTCCAATTGCCCACCTCTTATGTCCCCATACTGTACCCCAGTCTTCCCAATGTCCCTCTAATGTACCAAAATCCCTCCCATGTCCACCTACTTACCCCAATCTGTCCTATGTACCTTTACTGTACCCCAATCTGGCCTATGTCCTTCTACTGTACCCCAATCCCTCCTATGTCTCTTTAATCCAATCTGCCCTATGTCCCTCCACTGCACCACAATCTGCCCTATGTCCCTCCACTGCACCCCAATCCGCCCCAAGTCCCTCCACTGTACCCCAATCCACCCTAAATCCCTCCACTGCACCCCAATCCACCATAAGTCCCTCCACTGTACCCCAATCCACCCTAAGTCCCTCCACTGCACCCCAATCCGCCCTAAGTCCCTTCACTGCACCCCAATCTGCCCTATGTCTGTCCACTGCACCCCAATCCAGTCCCTATGTCCCTCCACTACACCTTATGGCCCTCCACTGTACCCTTATCTTCCCTATGCCCCTCCACTGCACCCCAATCCGCCCTATGCCCCTCCACTGCACCCCAATCCACTGTACCCTAATCTGCCCTATGCCCCTCCACTGAATCCCATGTCCCTCCACTCTACCCCAACACCCCACCTCACTGTCCCTCTATTGTATCCCAACCTGCCCTATGTCTTTCTACTGTATCCCATTCCACCCAATTAACCCTCTATTATACTTCCCCCCCCCTCTAGATTGCCCCCATTTTTTTCCCCGCTATTTTCTTTGCACCACCAGCTTACATCTCACAGTTGAACTGTCTATGATTATTCATTCAATAAAAGTCACTTCTATCAGCAACCTATAGGTGTTCAGGATTTTTTCACATTTGGCCCATCCCCCCTCTGGGCCCAATTATGGTCTATGAGACCTCCATATTTGTCTATGATCACCCCAGGGCGACGCATGTTCCTCATCAGAGATGGGAAGACGCACACACACGTGAATCGGCATTAAATCGTTTGTCCTTCTCTTAGCCACGGACCTCCAGAGGAGGCACAAAGCGCCCCAGGCCTCCATCCCAGCCAATAAAGACTTGAGCCTCCCCTTTAAGCCCAACGCCACTTGTACCCCCAGCGCGGCAAACATGCGTCTCCCGGATTTACAAGGCTAATTTGTGATCGTTGCTCACGATGACAGCTGAACAGAACGCTCTGACAAGACGGCGAGAAAAATCTGCTTTCCACTGCGAGGCGTAAACCAGCCGGATATATACATTCATACATAAAGATGAGCGCCGCTCGCCGAAACAAACAGGAGGGGAACGCAAGGCTAACGAGGCCGCCGCCGCCGGATCATCCCGCCATCATTTCATACATTACAGCCGACGGGGAAAACCACGTTCAGACAAATCAGTCGTCAGCTTCGCCATCGGCGCAGGATGGGCCCCGCAAATGGAGGGCCCCTGTGAGCGACATCACCGAGGGCGGGGCGAGACCCAATTTACACACCGCAACTCCGCACACGTTCACATTAATGGTGGAAATGTCGGGGGGGGGGGGGTCTGGAGACCGAACGACCCTAACCCTCCGAATATCGCTTGCCTTCCAGGTCCAGAATTGTCTCCAGAACCGACCAATCAGAGCCACTGACCCCCAACCTACAGTACAGATTATAGAGGCACTCCACCCTAAACGGATACTCTGTCTCCATCCACTACCTACAGATAGACCCCCTACAGGGGCACTCCACCCCAAAATGATACTCTGTCTCCATCCATTCATCTACCCATCCACCTACCCATCCTTCCACCCAACCCGTCCACCTACCCATCCTTCCACCCAACCCGTCCACCTACTCATCCTTCCACCCAACCCATCCATCTACTCATCCTTCCACCCAACCCATCCATCTACTCATCCTTCCACCCAACCCGTCCACCTACCCATCCTTCCACCCAACCCATCCATCTACTCATCCTTCCACCCAACCCGTCCATCTACCCATCCTTCCACCCAACCCGTCCACCTACCCATCCTTCCACCCAACCCGTCCACCTACTCATCCTTCCACCCAACCCCGTCATACTTATCTCCTTCCCCCGAACCCATCCACCACCCATCCTTCACCCACCCCGACCACTACTCATCCTTCCACCCAACCCCATCCATCTACTCATCCTTCCACCCACCCCATCCACCTACTCATCCTTTCACCCAACCCGTCCACCTACCCCTCCTTCCACCCAACCCGTCCACCCTACTCATCCTTCCACCCAACCCGTCCACCTACCCATCCTTCCACCCAACCCGTCCATCTACCCATCCTTCCACCCAACCCGTCCACCTACCCATCCTTCCACCCAACCCGTCCACCTACTCATCCTTCCACCCAACCCGTCCACCTACCCATCCTTCCACCCAACCCGTCCACCTACCCATCCTTCCACCCAACCCGTCCACCTACCCATCCTTCCACCCAACCCGTCCACCTACTCATCCTTCCACCCAACCCGTCCACCTACCCATCCTTCCACCCAACCCGTCCACCTACCCATCCTTCCACCCAACCCGTCCACCTACTCATCCTTCCACCCAACCCGTCCACCTACCCATCCTTCCACCCAACCCGTCCACCTACCCATCCTTCCACCCAACCCGTCCACCTACTCATCCTTCCACCCAACCCGTCCACCTACCCATCCTTCCACCCAACCCGTCCACCTACTCATCCTTCCACCCAACCCGTCCACCTACCCATCCTTCCACCCAACCCGTCCACCTACCCATCCTTCCACCCAACCCGTCCACCTACCCATCCTTCCACCCAACCCGTTCACCTACCCATCCTTCCACCCAACCCGTCCACCTACCCATCCTTCCACCCAACCCGTCCATCTACATCCTTCCACCCAACCCGTCCATCTACTCATCCTTCCACCCAACCCGTCCACCTACCCATCCTTCCACCCAACCCGTCCACCTACCCATCCTTCCACCCAACCCGTCCACCTACTCATCCTTCCACCCAACCCGTCCACCTACCCATCCTTCCACCCAACCCGTCCATCTACTCATCCTTCCACCCAACCCGTCCACCTACCCATCCTTCCACCCAATCCATCCATCCACTCATCCTTCCACCCAATCCATCCATCCACTCATCCTTCCACCCAATCCATCCATCTACTCATCCTTCCACCCAACCCGTCCACCTACCCATCCTTCCACCCAACCGGTCCACCTACCCATCCTTCCACCCAACCCGTCCATCTACTCATCCTTCCAACCAATCCATCCGTCTGCCCATCCTTCTAATCCTTCTGTCCCTTCCTGCCATTCACCAGCTATCCATCCATCTGTCTGCCTGCCCACCAGTCCTGCAATCCACCCAATCCATCCATCTACCCATCCATCCACCCTCTCACTCATTGTCTGACAGATCCATCCATCCAATGCAATCTATTTATGTTTGTTCATCCATCTGTCTATCTATCCATCCGTCTGTCCTACTCCTCACCGGCTGTCACAATGGACCTCACCAACCACACACCGTGTCCCAGCATGCGGCCAGTGTGACCGGGTCCATAGAGTTTGAATAAAAATGACCATTAATTGTTACATTGTATTGATAGTTACATTGTATACATTGTTCCAATCTACTGCTTTGTGTTTCTTGTATTATAATGATCTTGTAGTGTCTTCCCAGAGAATGAGCCCCTCCCCCTCCTCCATTCCCAGAGAATGAGCCCCTGCCCCACCTCCATTCCCAGAAAATAAGCCCCTCCCCCACGTCCATTCCAGGAGAATGAGCCCCTCCTCCATTCCCAGAGAATGAGCCCCTCCCCCATTCCCAGAGAATGAGCCCCTCCCCCATTCCCAGAGAATGAGCCCCTCCCCCACCTCCATTCCCAAAGAATGAGCCCCTCCTCCGGCTAACCTGCATGAAAAGTTTTCTCCTGAACAGAACTAAAAATTAAAGAATTAAAAAAACAGACAATAAAACCGCCCCGCCAATTTCCGGCGTCATTTGCAGCGCTCCGATCTCACGAAAAGCGTAATCAGGTCTTAAAACCTGCGCGATAAATTTAACGCCGTCCTGTAATTCAATCCAGGAACGAGGCCGTCTGTTGTCTTCTCGCCTCTCAGACGCCATAAATCTGCCGCCGAAAACGCCACTTCATCCGCACAGGAGGATCATTTCTCTCCCGGTGAGAAGGCCGGGGACGAGCGCGCTCAATTAATTACGCAAATAATCGCCGAGTGACGGAGAAAAAAAATATTGCGAGCAAAGGAAAAATAAAAAAAAAATCCGTTAAAGTTTTGTTTATGGCGTACGGCGAGGAAAATCTAAATGTTGATTTGACATTGCGTTTCGGCGGCCGGGGGAAGCGTCGTATTTCAGGCTCGGCGGTAATTATGGGTTCAATATGAAATCTATAGCGGAGCGTTTCGGACGCATCAATCAGACATTCTCCTCCTCATCTCCGCGATCCAGCCTGGCCCTCCACGCCGTATATTACCCGCAATAATCCGCCTTCTTTACGGCCGCGCCGGATGAGATTTCCTAATTCTGCCATTTCTATGTTCAGGATTTAGTGCGCCCACCGAGTTCCCGGAGCCGCAGATCACTGCGCCGTCCTTCACATCGCCACCGCGTCCCCGGGGTACAAGCCCCCCCTCCTCCACTCAGACTGCAGGTTAAAGGTCAATCAGTTATGGGCGGAGACATTGGTGTGTGTGTGGTTATAGACCCCGCCTCCCGCGTACTGCTCAATTTGAGGGGGGATCCTTTGCCGTATTCTGGGGTCACATGACATGAGATCGAGGTTCAGGTCCGGTGCGGCGATCTTCATTATACGTGAAAATAACGCGTTTTACGCCACTTGACGCACATTCTGTCATCTTCTCCTGAACGTCATAACGAGGTGAAAGAAAGCAAGATGGACGCCTTTCCTGGGCCCCCCACCCCCCCCGGATCCCAGATGTTGGAGGACTCTGTCGGAGACATCGTGATTGGGGGAGGGGACCCTCTGTTCAATCACCATGTGTTGCCGGAACAAAGCGACTCATCAAAGCTCGGCGCGGTCTGGGTCACGTTTACACGTTACGACGCGTGAAGGTGACATCCCGTGTCACAGTCTCATGTAATGTGACCCCCCCCACCAGGGACACGACCTCTGACCTCCACAGAACATAAATCCCCCCTCCCCTCATTCCAGGGATGTTCAGCCGGTGCGACGCGCTCATCACACCCCTCTGAGGACCCACCACCGAGGAAGTCACACCCCAAACCCACCGCCTCCAAGGACGTTGCACCCCAAACCCACCAACTCCAAGGACATCGCACCCCAAACCCACCAACTCCAAGGACATCGCACCCCAAGCCCACCACGGATGTCGCACCCCAAGCCCACCACGGATGTCGCACCCCAAGCCCACCACCTCCAAGGACGTCGCACCCCAAACCCACCAACTCCAAGGACGTCGCACCCCAAGCCCACCACCTCCAAGGACGTCGCACCCCAAACCCACCACGGATGTCGCACCCCAAACCCACCAACTCCAAGGACGTTGCACCCCAAGCCCACCACCTCCAAGGACGTCGCACCCCAAACCCACCAACTCCAAGGACGTCGCACCCCAAGCCCACCAACTCCAAGGACATCACACCCCAAACCCACCACGGATGTCACACCCCAAACCCACCAACTCCAAGGACGTTGCACCCCAAACCCACAAACTCCAAGGACGTCGCACCCCAAACCCACCAACTCCAAGGACGTCGCACCCCAAACCCACCACGGATGTCGCACCCCAAACCCACCAACTCCAAGGACGTTGCACCCCAAGCCCACCAACTCCAAGGACGTCGCACCCCAAACCCACCAACTCCAAGGACGTCGCAACCCAAACCCACCACGGACGTCACACCCCAAACCCACCACGGATGTCGCACCCCAAACCCACCGACTCCAAGGACGTCGCACCCCAAACCCACCGACTCCAAGGACGTCGCACCCCAAACCCACCGACTCCAAGGACGTCGCACCCCAAACCCACCGACTCCAAGGACGTCGCACCCCAAACCCACCGACTCCAAGGACGTCGCACCCTAACAGCCACCACTCTGCCTCAAAGCACGTGTCTGGATTATAAGGATTTTGTGCCGGTCTGCTTCCCTCTCAAGGAACTGGCCGGCCGCGCTCAGAGTGTCCGGTGAACCCTTGCCCCCATGAGTGCCCATTTGAACCGCAGACACCAGGAAGAGGTCAATCTCATGTGACTAAAGGGTGACAAATTTCGGGGGGGGGGGGGGTATTCAGTGCAGCGACGTTCTGCAGATTCCTTGCCGGATGAATGGCACTTGCCGCAGTGACTTGATGCCGCCCCGTCTGATTATCATTATGATGGAGTGAAAAGCGGGAAATGATTTTATGAATAATGTCCCCCCCCCCAAATAATGACCCCGTCCCCCAAATAATGACCCCAACCCCGAATAATGACCCCGTCCCCGAATAATGACCCCAACCCCGAATAATGACCCCGTCCCCGAATAATGACCCCAACCCCGAATAATGACCCCGTCCCCCAAATGACCCCAACCCCGAATAATGACCCCGCCCCCCAAATAATGACCCCGTCCCCCAAATAATGACCCCAACCCCGAATAATGACCCCGTCCCCAAATAATGACCCCCAACCCCGAATGACCCTGTCAAAAAAAAAAAAAATACATTTCCCAGAGAGAACCGGAATCTGCTTCTACAATCTCGCCATAAAAGGGGGCGGGGCATCGAGTTCAGGAAAACTAAATGTAAAAATATATATATTTATTCATCGAATGTCAGTGGTGGAAACCCAGATCTGTTCCTGGCTGGTGACTACCCCATATATCCTCCAATCCCAGCCAGGAATCACAGGACTGCCCCCTGACAATGCCCTCATCTCCTCTCCAGAAGGGCGGCACCATCCTTGTGCAGGCATCATCCAGGGTCACCATCTACTTCCTGGACTGAGATAATGGCTCAGAGATGAGGCAATCATGGAAATCAAATGTTGTCCAGGTGATCACTGTACTGGTAGATGGTAAGCTCCTGGGCCTAGGTGATCACTGTACTGGTAGATGGTAAGCTCCTGGGCCCAAGTGATCACTGTACTGGTAGATGGTAAGCTCCTGGGTCCAGGTGATCTTTGTACTGGTAGATGGTAAGCTCCTGGGTCCAGGTGATCACTGTACTGGTGGTAGATGGTAAGCTCCTGGGTCCAGGTGATCATTGTACTGGTAGATGGTAAGCTCCTGGGTCTAGGTGATCACTGTACTGGTAGATGGTAAGCTCCTGGGCCCAGGCAGCCATGGTACATAAGGCCACCTCTCTACACCTCCCCTATTGGATGACATCGCCCTATCAGGGTGTAGGAAGAGATCCAGCTCTGGTCGTGACCGATCGAAGGACGAACGCCGACATGTCTGCAGGTCCAAACTGGCAACACAACAGAGACGGATCGGTATCAGAAATCTTCTTTTCTCATAGAAGCCGTTACCGCCATCTTGGAGGACGCAGTTATTTGCTTACGAAGACGGCGGCGAAATGCTCTATTAATCTGCGGCGATAACAAAAACAAGTTACAAAATAGAGGGGGTTGCGGGCGGGGGAGGGTCAGGCTGGGGCCTCGTTATCGGAGTCCTCATCACTAAATTGCGCGCCCTCCCATCTTCCTGCGATAAGAAAATACGCTTCTCTACGAATTTTCTGTTGCGTCGGCAGACCGTAAATTGCGAGGCGGCAGGCGGGAGTGACACCGGGAATGAGCTGGAGGAGATTTGCTCCTCATCAGCACAATAGAGGACAGGCTGCTGATTTCCCTCCATTGATTTTCCTATTGTCCCCGTCAATGATGGATCGGAGGGGGGGGGGCCCATCGCTCCTGAAATAGCGATGCAGACGGGGGGCTCCTAATATCGGGGAGTCTGGGGGCTCAGCCAGAGCGTTTGCGGTTTTATTGGGCGGCGGGATCAGATAAAGGAATTTGCAGAATCGTCAGCTTCAACCAGGGGGCCTACCAGTGTGCAGCGCTACCTCCTACCAATGTGGGGGCGCTACTTCCTACTAATGTGGGGCGCTACCTCCCACCAGTGTGCGGCGCTACCTCCCACCAGCGTGCGGAGCTACCTCCTACCAATGTGCAGAGCTACCTCCCACCAGTGTGCGGTGCTACCTCCCACCAGTGTGCGGCGCTACCTCCCACCAGTGTGCGGCGCTACCTCCCACCAGTGTGCGGCGCTACCTCCCACCAGTGTGCGGCGCTACCTCCCACCAGTGTGCGGCGCTACCTCCCACCAGTGTGCGGCGCTACCTCCCACCAGTGTGCGGCGCTACCTCCCACCTTCCCTTTAATCATTGGTTGCTTCAACCCGACTGTCTTTATGGCAAGATTTCCCAATATCCATGGCGCATACAGAGCCACACCCCTTTAAAATGTCTCGAGTCCTCCCCCAGAGGGTGCGAATAATAAACCCAGCTCATGTAATAACCCCCTTCAGCCCCGCCTCCATCCCATGTGATACCCCACCAATCCCGCCTCCATCCCAAGTTATACCCCTCCAACCCCGCCTCCATCCCATGTTATACCCCTCCAACCCCGCCTCCATCCCATGTTATACCCCTCCAACCCCGCCCACCTGAGGGGGGGTGCACGTATCACTGGTTCTCATTGCCTCAGGTGTGTCTCACTCCTCTTGCTGCAGAGCATTAATTGTAGTCACCAATCAATAGATGTGATTGGATCTGCAGTTCATCAATTTCGTTCCACAAGGTCAGATTTCTCTTCAATGTGTCATTCGATAGACTGGGGGGGGGGGGGGAAATCAGACAGAAATCAATGGCATTAAAGCTCCGCCCACACAGGATCGGATCTGATTGGGGGGGGGGGGGGCAGGAAAAAAAGTCAGGGGGCATACTGTCACACATCAGGGTCCCCCCCCCCCATCTGCGTCCCACATCACTAGAGAGACATCTGTTCCCCTTCCCAAATAGTCCTTCCTGAAAATCTTCACAGTGGGTGCTTTTATAAACATTGTTCAGACGAGAGATAGAGAGATACAAAGTAACATTGTTTATAAACATTGATCAGAAGGGAGATAGAGAGATACAAAGTAACATTGTTTATAAACATTGATCAGAAGGGAGACAGAGAGATACAAAGTAACATTGTTTATAAACATTGATCAGAAGGGAGACAGAGAGATACAAAGTAACATTGTTTATAAACATTGATCAGAAGGGAGATAGAGAGATACAAAGTAACATTGTTTATAAACATTGATCAGAAGGGAGATAGAGAGATACAAAGTAACATTGTTTATAAACATTGATCAGAAGGGAGACAGAGAGATACAAAGTAACATTGTTTATAAACATTGATCAGAAGGGAGACAGAGAGATACAAAGTAACATTGTTTATAAACATTGATCAGAAGGGAGATAGAGAGATACAAAGTAACATTTCATCTGCAGATCAAAGTGATGATCTTCGATCTCCCCCAGCCCCCCACCCTCTTAGATTTGGCCCTGCACCCCCCATACAATCCACAGATCTCCCTATCCAATCATTCCCCTGAACCCTCCCTACAGAATGTGCCCACCCCCTGCGCCATGAGGAGATGTGATTGGTGGATCTCGTTCCCAGTATATAGAAGATCGGGGGATGGGACGGACGTTTCGCTTGTAGGTGGCGTATGGTGGGCACCGCGGTGTGAAGTCCCTTTTAATGAATAAAATGATCCAGTTTTCGCTGTTGCCGGGCAGAACTCCCCCCCCCCCTCTCTCCTCCATCAGTCGAGGCTGCTCCAGCTCCACACTGCCAGGTGAGCCGCCTTAATGAAGGGGCCGGAGGGGGCCGGAGGGAAGCGTCTTCATTCCACGCAAATGTCAGGAGGTCCCAGAGCTCCAGGTGGAGGGGGAAGATGGAGAGCGCTGTCAGAGAGTCCCCGGGCCCCCCCCACCACCGTGCGCCCGCAAACACCCCCTATAAATCACATTAAAGGGCAAAGAGGATCGCTACAGCTGACTCAAGAGCTCGCAATCTAATGTTACAATTATGAATGGAAGCTTGTGACTGGTGACCACAGAGCTCGCAATCTATTTTAATGATTCTCTGAGCTGGGAGCTCCCGCCGCACATATCAGAATAGCAACTGTTGTAATATGAAGAGGCTCTGCCCTCAGGAGCTTACCATCTACCAGGACCAAGACCTCCCGGGCCCAGGAGCTTACCATCTACCAGGACCATGACCTCCCGGGCCCAGGAGCTTACCATCTACCAGGACCATGACCTCCCGGGCCCAGGAGCTTACCATCTACCAGGACCATGACCTCCCGGGCCCAGGAGCTTACCATCTACCAGGACCAAGACCTCCCGGGCCCAGGAGCTTACCATCTACCAGGACCATGACCTCCCGGGCCCAGGAGCTTACCATCTACCAGGACCATGACCTCCCGGCCCAGGAGCTTACCATCTACCAGGACCATGACCTCCCGGGCCCAGGAGCTTACCATCTACCAGGACCAAGACCTCCCGGGCCCAGGAGCTTACCATCTACCAGGACCATGACCTCCCGGGCCCAGGAGCTTACCATCTACCAGGACCATGACCTCCTGGGTCCAGGAGCTTACCATCTACCAGGACCAAGACCTCCCGGGCCCAGGAGCTTACCATCTACCAGGACCATGACCTCCCGGGCCCAGGAGCTTACCATCTACCAGGACCAAGACCTCCCAGGCCCAGGAGCTTACCATCTACCAGGACCAAGACCTCCCGGGCCCAGGAGCTTACCATCTACCAGGACCATGACCCCCCGGGCCAAGGAGCTTACCATCTACCAGGACCAAGACCTCCCGGGCCCAGGAGCTTACCATCTACCAGGACCAAGACCCCCCGGGCCCAGGAGCTTACCATCTACCAGGACCATGACCTCCCGGGCCCAGGAGCTTACCATCTACCAGGACCAAGACCCCCCGGGCCAAGGAGCTTACCATCTACCAGGACCATGACCTCCCGGGCCCAGGAGCTTACCATCTACCAGGACCAAGACCCCCCGGGCCAAGGAGCTTACCATCTACCAGGACCAAGACCTCCCGGGCCAAGGAGCTTACCATCTACCAGGACCAAGACCTCCCGGGCCCAGGAGCTTACCATCTACCAGGACCAAGACCTCCCGGGCCCAGGAGCTTACCATCTACCAGGACCAAGACCTCCCGGGCCCAGGAGCTTACCATCTACCAGGACCAAGACCTCCCGGGCCCAGGAGCTTACCATCTACCAGGACCAAGACCTCCCGGGCCCAGGAGCTTACCATCTACCAGGACCATGACCTCCCGGGCCCAGGAGCTTACCATCTACCAGGACCAAGACCTCCCGGGCCCAGGAGCTTACCATCTACCAGGACCAAGACCTCCCGGGCCCAGGAGCTTACCATCTACCAGTACAGCGATCACCTGGGCCCAGGAGCTTACCATCTACCAGTACAATGACCTCCCGGGCCCAGGAGCTTACCATCTACCAGGACCATGACCTCCCGGGCCCAGGAGCTTACCATCTACCAGGACCATGACCTCCTGGGCCCAGGAGCTTACCATCTACCAGGACCATGACCTCCCGGGCCCAGGAGCTTACCATCTACCAGGACCATGACCTCCTGGGCCCAGGAGCTTACCATCTACCAGGACCAAGACCTCCCGGGCCCAGGAGCTTACCATCTACCAGTACAATGATCACCTGGACCCAGGAGCTTACCATCTACCTGGGATCTCACCTGAGCCGTCCTATGAGCGGCTCATTCTGGGAGCTGACACTCTACAGACCCCATACCTGAGATCTCACCTGAGCAGTCCTATGTTGTGTATATGGAGAGGCTCGTCCTGGGAGCTGACACTCTACTGTGATCTGTCTGGGGATTGTGGCGGTGAGCCATTGAAGGTCAGCTGAGGACAGTGGTCGGGGGGGGAGGGGGTGCAGACTCTGGGCAGTCGGCGAGGTGAATGCGCGGCGGGGACACGCGGTGAATGGGAGACGCACTGGAAAGCGATTAGCGCTGACAATGGGCGGTGATTGCTGCTGGAAGAGATGAAAGGAGCGCTGGGGTCACTCAGCCCTGATGGGGCAATAAATGTGACAGTTCCTGGAGGGGACTCGTCCTTGGGGTGACTGGAGGCTTCCCTTTATATACCTGACAATGGAGGAGACAGGGCCAGGGGGGCAGCAGGCAGAGCCACCGGGGGGGGCAGCAGAAGGATTTGCCAGTTGGTGGAAGAGAAGGACCGGCCAAGAGGGGCCCGAGGAATAGGACCGGCCAAGAGGGGCCCGAGGAATAGGACCGGCCAAGAGGGGCCCGAGGAATAGGACCGGCCAAGAGGGGCCCGAGGAATAGGACCGGCCAAGAGGGGCCCGAGGAATAGGACCGGCCAAGAGGGGCCCGAGGAATAGGACCGGCCAAGAGGGGCCCGAGGAATAGGACCGGCCAAGAGGGGCCCGAGGAATAGGACCGGCCAAGAGGGGCCGAGGAATAGGACCGGCCAAGAGGGGCCGAGGAGAAGGACCGGCCAAGAGGGGCCGAGGAGAAGGACCGGCCAGGAGGGGCCGAGGAATAGGACCGGCCAAGAGGGGCCGAGGAGAAGGACCGGCCAAGAGGGGCCGAGGAGAAGGACCGGCCAAGAGGGGCCGAGGAATAGGACCGGCCAAGAGGGGCCGAGGAGAAGGACCGGCCAAGAGGGGCCGAGGAGAAGGACCGGCCAAGAGGGGCCGAGGAGAAGGACCGGCCAAGAGGGGCCGAGGAGAAGGACCGGCCAAGAGGGGCCGAGGAATAGGACCGGCCAAGAGGGGCCGAGGAGAAGGACCGGCCAAGAGGGGCCGAGGAGAAGGACCGGCCAGGAGGGGCCTCAGTGGCGAGTAGGAAGAGCCACCAGGCTAGGGTGTGGGGACAAATGGAACTGCACTCTCCAATGCCCAAACCCCGGCTGGCAGTGGTCATGTGACAGACAACATTAACCACTTAAACCCCCTTAATAACCAGACCAATTTTCAGCTTTCGGTGCGCTCACATTTTGAATGACAATTACTCAGTCATGCAACACTGGACCTATATGAAATTTTTGTCCTTTTTTCACACAAATAGAGCTTTCTCTTTGCTGGTATTTCATCACATGATAAACGGCCGTGATGAGCGGTCATTTACAGTGATCCGAGATGCGCCGGGTCCTGTGGACCCAGATGCTCTTGAGTGCGTGCCCCAGGGGGCGCACAAGAGCGGAATTCTGGGAGGACGTCATATGACGGCCTCCCAGAGTTAAGCAACCGCCTTGTAGCCGTCATTCGGCTATGGGCCGGTTGTTAAGTGGTTAAGGCAGGTCTCTGGACTTAGAGGCGAGCTGATGACACTTGCATGCATGGAGGACACCACTCCCAGGAGTGCGGCACCGGGCTCCACCAATCCAGCAGATCTCGTCACCTCCCTCCCAGTGACCCCTCCCCCTACACACTCTCTTCCATGACTCCAGGCCGGGGGCCCTAGGTACTCCAGGCTACAGGTCCGGTCCCAGAAAGTGAAGGAGCCGGCCGCTAGTGGAGGTCCCGAGCGCTTATACCCCTCCACTACCAGAGGATCCGGCACCTCTGCCATGTCACCCGTCTCCTGGCTGATTGGCTGCTTTAAGCAATGACAATACTGAAGTCCTTGGCAACACCACATTACCTTCCCCTGGACAGCACTCTGTGTGCTAGACCTGTGTATTGCACCTTCCTCTAGCTCCGCCCCCTCGCTGTGCATTGCACCTTCCCCTAGCTCCGCCCCCTCGCTGTGCATTGCACCTTCCCCTAGCTCCGCCCCCTCGCTGTGCATTGCACCTTCCCCTAGCTCCGCCCCCTCGCTGTGCATTGCACCTTCCCCTAGCTCCGCCCCCTCGCTGTGCATTGCACCTTGCTCTAGCTCCGCCCCCTCGCTGTGCATTGCACCTTCCTCTAGCTCCGCCCCCTCGCTGTGCATTGCACCTTCCCCTAGCTCCGCCCCCTCGCTGTGCATTGCACCTTCCCCTAGCTCCGCCCCCTCGCTGTGCATTGCACCTTCCCCTAGCTCCGCCCCCTCGCTGTGCATTGCACCTTCCCCTAGCTCCGTCCCCTCGCTGTGCATTGCACCTTCCCCTAGCTCCGCACCCTCGCTGTGCATTGCACCTTGCTCTAGCTCCGCACCCTCGCTGTGCATTGCACCTTCCCCTAGCTCCGCACCCTCGCTGTGCATTGCACCTTCCCCTAGCTCCGTCCCCTCGCTGTGCATTGCACCTTCCCCTAGCTCCGCCCCCTCGCTGTGCATTGCACCTTCCTCTAGCTCCGCCCCCTCGCTGTGCATTGCACCTTCCCCTAGCTCCGCCCCCTCGCTGTGCATTGCACCTTCCCCTAGCTCCGCCCCCTCGCTGTGCATTGCACCTTCCCCTAGCTCCGCCCCCTCGCTGTGCATTGCACCTTGCTCTAGCTCCGCCCCCTCGCTGTGCATTGCACCTTCCTCTAGCTCCGCCCCCTCGCTGTGCATTGCACCTTCCCCTAGCTCCGCCCCCTCGCTGTGCATTGCACCTTCCCCTAGCTCCGCCCCCTCGCTGTGCATTGCACCTTCCCCTAGCTCCGCCCCCTCGCTGTGCATTGCACCTTCCCCTAGCTCCGTCCCCTCGCTGTGCATTGCACCTTCCCCTAGCTCCGCACCCTCGCTGTGCATTGCACCTTGCTCTAGCTCCGCACCCTCGCTGTGCATTGCACCTTCCCCTAGCTCCGCCCCCTCGCTGTGCATTGCACCTTCCTCTAGCTCCGCCCCCTCGCTGTGCATTGCACCTTCCCCTAGCTCCGCCCCCTCGCTGTGCATTGCACCTTCCCCTAGCTCCGCCCCCTCGCTGTGCATTGCACCTTCCTCTAGCTCCGCCCCCTCGCTGTGCATTGCACCTTCCTCTAGCTCCGCCCCCTCGCTGCGTATTGCACCTTCCTCTAGCTCCGCCCCCTCACTGCGCATTGCACCTTCCTCTAGCTCCGCCCCCTCGCTGTGCATTGCACCTTCCTCTAGCTCCGCCCCCTCGCTGTGCATTGCACCTTCCCCTAGCTCCGCCCCCTCGCTGTGCATTGCACCTTCCCCTAGCTCCGCCCCCTCACTGTGCATTGCACCTTCCCCTAGCTCCGCCCCCTCGCTGTGCATTGCACCTTCCCCTAGCTCCACCCCCTCGCTGTGTATTGCACCTTCCTCTAGCTCCGCCCCCTCGCTGTGCATTGCACCTCCTCTAGCTCCGCCCCCTCGCTGTGCATTGCACCTTCCTCTAGCTCCACCCCCTCGCTGTGCATTGCACCTTCCTCTAGCTCCGTCCCCTCGCTGTGCATTGCACCTTCCTCTAGCTCCGTCCCCTCGCTGTGCATTGCACCTTCCTCTAGCTCCACCCCCTCGCTGTGCATTGCACCTTCCTCTAGCTCCGTCCCCTCGCTGTGTATTGCACCTCCTCTAGCTCCGCCCCCTCGCTGTGTATTGCACCTTCCTCTAGCTCCGCCCCCTCGCTGTGTATTGCACCTTCCTCTAGCTCCGCCCCTTCGCTGTGTATTGCACCTTCCCCTAGCTCCGCCCCTTCGCTGTGTATTGCACCTTCCTCTAGCTCCGCCCCCGCGCTGTGTTGCAAGCCCTGTACATTACATACGCCGCGCATTCTCCCCTTTGACAGACATCAGATCGGGCAATTAATGCTGAACAGTCACTTTAGTGAAGAAATGCAAACAATCAGGAGGAGTTCTCCTCCCCCACATTCCTGTAGGGGGGGGGGGGGGGTAATACTGCACAAGGTAATCCTACCTGGATAACAGCAGGGTCCAGAGTCCAGGTAAGTGTCTGAACACAAGAGTCAGAAAGAGTCCTCAGAGTCCATGATTGGTCATTAAGAGTCCATAGAGTCCTCATGTTTCCAGCCCCTGCAGGGAACCCCAACTGGGCCCCCCAACAAGGGGCCCAGAACAACATCTTGCCATTTGTTCCCAGCAGAGTCATTCAGGGAGCTCCATTCATGTGAATCTCCAGGAAAATCTATCCAATCAATCCCTCAGATCCCCCCACACACCTACATTGTAATGATCCTCACCTGGCTGACTCAGGAGGAGACATGCCAAGAAAAACATTAACCCCTCGTAGACACCTACCTTAAAGGGGGGCCAGGGGGTGAGCAGGCAGAACCCACCAGGGGTGCCAGGGGGTGAGCAGACAGAACCCACCAGGGGTGCCAGGGGGTGAGCAGACAGAACCCACCGGGGGGTGAGCAGGCAGAACCCATCAGGGGTGCCAGGAGGTGAGCAGGCCGAACCCACCGGGGGTGCCAGGGGGGGGGAAGGTAGAACCCACTAGTGGTGCCAGGGGGTGAGCAGGCAGAACCCACCAGGGGTGCCAGGGGGTGAGCAGACAGAACCCACCAGGGGGGTGAGCAGGCAGAACCCACCAGAGGTGCCAGGGGGTGAGCAGGCTGAACCCACCAGGGGGTGAGCAGGCAGAACCCACCAGGGGTGCCAGGGGGTGAGCAGGCCGAACCCACCGGGGGTGCCAGGGGGGGGAGGTAGAACCCACTAGTGGTGCCAGGGGGTGAGCAGGCAGAACCCACCAGGAGGTGAGCAGGCAGAACCCACCAGGGGGTGAGCAGGCAGAACCCACCAGGAGGTGAGCAGGCAGAACCCACCAGGGGGTGAGCAGGCAGAACCCACCAGGGGGGCCAGGGGGTGAGCAGGCAGAACCCACCAGGGGGGCCAGGGGGTGAGCAGGCAGAACCCACCAGGGGGTGAGCAGGCAGAACCCACCAGGGGGGCCAGGGGGTGAGCAGGCAGAACCCACCAGGGGGGCCAGGGGGTGAGCAGGCAGAACTCACCAGGGGGTGAGCAGGCAGAACCCACCAGGGGTGCCAGGGGGTGAGCAGACAGAACCCACTGGGGGGTGAGCAGGCAGAACCCACCAGGGGTGCCAGGGGGTGAGCAGGCTGAACCCACCAGGGGGAGGGCAGGCAGAACCCACCAGGGGTGCCAGGGGGTGAGCAGGCCGAACCCACCGGGGGTGCCAGGGGGTGAGCGGGTAGAACCCACTAGTGGTGCCAGGGGGTGAGCAGGCAGAACCCACCAGGAGGTGAGCAGGCAGAACCCACCAGGGGGGCCAGGGGGTGAGCAGGCAGAACCCACCAGGAGGTGAGCAGGCAGAACCCACCAGGGGTGCCAGGGGGTGAGCAGACAGAACCCACCGGGGGTGAGCAGGCAGAACCCACCAGGAGGTGAGCAGGCAGAACCCACCAGGGGTGCCAGGGGGTGAGCAGGCTGAACCCACCAGGGGGTGAGCAGGCAGAACCCAGCCAGGGGTGCCAGGGGGTGAGCAGGCCGAACCCACCGGGGGTGCCAGGGGGTGAGCAGGCCGAACCCACCGGGGGTGCCAGGGGGTGAGCAGGCCGAACCCACCGGGGGTGCCAGGGGGTGAGCGGGTAGAACCCACTAGTGGTGCCAGGGGGTGAGCAGGCAGAACCCACCAGGGGGTGAGCAGGCAGAACCCACCAGGGGGGCCAGGGGGTGAGCAGGCAGAACCCACCAGGGGGTGAGCAGGCAAAACCCACCAGGGGTGCCAGGGGGTGAGCAGGCAGAACCTGCCAGGGGGTAAGCAGGCAGAACCCACCAGGGGTGCCAGGGGGTCACCCTTACATGGCGCTCCTCTGACGCACACGTCCTGCCGTGACGCCGAGTTGGAATAATTGGCGTGTCGGATTTTCCGGAGCTCTGGTGGCCCTTTTACTTGACGTACCATAAAGGACAGTTGTGAGCGCGCCTGGGGGGTCTGGCCAAGGGCGCCGGCGGTCATGGTGTCCCTTGCGATTTGCTCGCAGACAGCGGCCCATTGGTCCCTGTGCCGGGCCTGATAAATACCGCAACACGTCCCGCCAAATATCAGGTCACATCGAAACGCGTCGGTATGCACAGGGACTGCACTGGGGGGGGGGGGGAAGAATGGCGTCCCCGACTTCAGGGCGATCACATGACGGGGCCGCCGCTGCGGCACATAATGGACCCCACGTCTTTCGGATTGAATTAGCGCAGACGCCGGAGCCGTTAATGCGATTTGAGAAGACGCCAAATTAGATTTGTAATGATCGAATCGTCCAATTATCTGCCAGCAGTGACACCGCTGGTTGGGGGTCGCAGAGGTCTCCGTGGTGATGGATTATCACCGGAGCTCTGAGTGCCCCCCGGACGGGCGCTGACATTGGGGGAATCCGGCGGTGACGCTGAGCGCCGACCTCTGAAAAACCTCAGACAGGCAGATCGATCGATCCGTGACTTCTCATCGACCCTCCGAGACAACGCGTTTCATGTTGAGGAACCCGATCATTATACTGGTAGATGGTAAGCTCCTGGGTCCAGGTGATCACTGTACTGGTAGATGGTAAGCTCCTGGGCCCAGGTGATCACTGTACTGGTAGATGGTAAGCTCCTGGGCCCAGGTGATCACTGTACTGGTAGATGGTAAGCTCCTGGGCCCAGGTGATCACTGTACTGGTAGATGGTAAGCTCCTGGGTCCAGGTGATCATTGTACTGGTAGATGGTAAGCTCCTGGGTCCAGGTGATCACTGTACTGGTAGATGGTAAGCTCCTGGGTCCAGGTGATCACTGTACTGGTAGATGGTAAGCTCCTGGGCCCAGGTGATCACTGTACTGGTAGATGGTAAGCTCCTGGGTCCAGGTGATCACTGTACTGGTAGATGGTAAGCTCCTGGGTCCAGGTGATCACTGTACTGGTAGATGGTAAGCTCCTGGGTCCAGGTGATCACTGTACTGGTAGATGGTAAGCTCCTGGGCCCGGGTGATCACTGTACTGGTAGATGGTAAGCTCCTGGGCCCAGGTGATCATTGTTCTGGTAGATGGTAAGCTCCTGGGCCCAGGTGATCATTGTACTGGTAGATGGTAAGCTCCTGGGTCCAGGTGATCACTGTACTGGTAGATGGTAAGCTCCTGGGCCCGGGTGATCACTGTACTGGTAGATGGTAAGCTCCTGGGCCCAGGTGATCATTGTACTGGTAGATGGTAAGCTCCTGGGCCCGGGTGATCGCTGTACTGGTAGATGGTAAGCTCCTGGGTCCAGGTGATCACTGTACTGGTAGATGGTAAGCTCCTGGGTCCAGGTGATCATTGTACTGGTAGATGGTAAGCTCCTGGGCCCAGGTGATCACTGTACTGGTAGATGGTAAGCTCCTGGGCCCAGGTGATCACTGTACTGGTAGATGGTAAGCTCCTGGGCCCAGGTGATCACTGTACTGGTAGATGGTAAGCTCCTGGGCCCAGGTGATCACTGTACTGGTAGATGGTAAGCTCCTGGGCCCAGGTGATCACTGTACTGGTAGATGGTAAGCTCCTGGGCCCAGGTGATCACTGTACTGGTAGATGGTAAGCTCCTGGGCCCAGGTGATCACTGTACTGGTAGATGGTAGGCTCCTGGGTCCAGGTGATCACTGTACTGGTAGATGGTAAGCTCCTGGGTCCAGGTGATCACTGTACTGGTAGATGGTAAGCTCCTGGGCCCAGGTGATCACTGTACTGGTAGATGTGAAGCTCCTGGGCCCAGGTGATCACTGTACTGGTAGATGGTAAGCTCCTGGGTCCAGGTGATCACTGTACTGGTAGATGGTAAGCTCCTGGGCCCAGGTGATCACTGTACTGGTAGATGTGAAGCTCCTGGGCCCAGGTGATCACTGTACTGGTAGATGGTAAGCTCCTGGGCCCAGGTGATCACTGTACTGGTAGATGGTAAGCTCCTGGGCCCAGGTGATCACTGTACTGGTAGATGGTAAGCTCCTGGGTCCAGGTGATCACTGTACTGGTAGATGGTAAGCTCCTGGGTCCAGGTGATCACTGTACTGGTAGATGGTAAGCTCCTGGGCCCAGGTGATCACTGTACTGGTAGATGGTAAGCTCCTGGGCCCAGGTGATCACTGTACTGGTAGATGGTAGGCTCCTGGGCCCAGGTGATCACTGTACTGGTAGATGGTAAGCTCCTGGGCCCAGGTGATCACTGTACTGGTAGATGGTAAGCTCCTGGGTCCAGGTGATCACTGTACTGGTAGATGGTAAGCTCCTGGGCCCAGGTGATCACTGTACTGGTAGATGGTAAGCTCCTGGGCCCAGGTGATCACTGTACTGGTAGATGGTAAGCTCCTGGGCCCAGGTGATCACTGTACTGATAGATGGTAAGCTCCTGGGCCCAGGTGATCACTGTACTGGTAGATGGTAAGCTCCGGGGTCCAGGTGGTCTGTACTGGTAGATGGTAAGCTCCTGGGCCCGGGTGATCGCTGTACTGGTAGATGGTAAGCTCCTGGGCCCAGGTGATCACTGTACTGGTAGATGGTAAGCTCCTGGGTCCAGGTGATCACTGTACTGGTAGATGGTAAGCTCCTGGGCCCAGTTGATCATTGTACTGGTAGATGGTAAGCTCCTGGGCCTGGGTGATCGCTGTACTGGTAGATGGTAAGCTCCTGGGCCCAGGTGATCATTGTTCAGGTAGATGGTAAGCTCCTGGGCCCAGGTGATCATTGTACTGGTAGATGGTAAGCTCCTGGGCCCAAGTTCTCGCCATCTGTCCCGTGAACTGGCGGCAGATATTATCACTGAATCGCGGCGTTGCGTCTCGCCTTCTTCTCGGTGAGATAAAGCCGCAGATCGATTCTTCTCTCCTTCTCGCCACTTACAGGATGCGTCGGACCGCAGATTTACCACTCTCGTTGCCCGCTGAGAAGCCATCTTTTTTACTGGCCCTCTAAACCTTTATATGCGGCCGTGAAAGTCGTTCTGTGTTCCCGCCATGAAAAACGATGTCGCTGCGTCTCGGAACTCGGCGGTTTTACGTGCGCGGCCGCGGGCCCGGCTATCCGCGCCTCGTATATCCGCAGAGCCTGTAAAATAGTCTGCGAGGCGCCCCGGGGGGGGGGGGGGGGGGGCGGGAGACGGATGTGCCCCGTGGGGGGTGGTTTGATTCTGGGTCGGCGATCGGAGATAAAACAACGCATATTATTACCGCCGCGTCAAAGACGGGTCAAGGATGGCGATACGAGGCGGCCATCTTTATTACGATACAGGAGAAAACTATCGGATATAAAATCCGCTTTCTGGAGATTTAAGACCTTTGGAATCGAAGAACTTCGTCGTAATGAGGGGGTGGAGTCTGAATTTTTCTGTACTGGCCCCTTCAGCCGCACGTGATTGGCTCGGTCCCCGTCGCCGCGGCGCCCATTTCTGCTCCCATCTGCCTTCGAAGTCTCACAACTCCCGCTGCACAGCCAACGAAGAATCCAATCCGACTTCACTTTAAACCCTGCGGAGCGATCTGCAGTGGAAAATGGCGGAATGGTTGTGAGGCGGTGACTTTAACCCCGACAGATGGCGGCGCGGTTTGATTGGTGACCGGAGAGCGCACGCACGTGTTTTTTTTTCGCCATCGCCATTTTTTATTCCCCTCTATTTGACCGCAGAGGCCTCGCCTGCCCGGAGGAGGTAATTGAGGTTAAAGAGGATTGTTATCTCCATGATTTGGCGCCGGGCGGTGGTATTTGTATCGCGTTCGCCCCTCGCATAGGCAGCCACCCCCCCTCCCCCTCCCGCCGAGGATGCCTATTTATGCCGCACCGGCTAATTGCACCATTTATAAGAGGCGATGAGGATCTGCAGCGCTCATTAACGTCAGCGAGAGTTATGGGGGCCGCGCCGCGCTCTCCCGCAGTAAAGGGACTTTTATGGAGTCGGCGGCCGCGGCAGAGGAGAGAGTGCATTAGCTGAACGCCGGAGAGATAATCAGAATGAACGCTCGTTGATCGCCCATCCAACACCGACGCGTCTGAATCCGACGCACCTTCGCCGCCCTTCTCCATTCATCTCTATGTAATTACATATGGGGGGGAGGGAGGGGGGGGGCGCTAATATCACCTCGGCACTTCGTTATCCCTCTCAAGTCTGTGGCCCCAGCGACATTCGCAGTCGCACGTCCCGAGCGAACCTTTTATCTCAGCACCCGTTCAGCAGGGATGCAGACTGCACTGCCTTATATGCAGCCGCCAGAGGGGGGAGAAGGTGTCGCTCTGTTTAGAAAATGTGAAGATCGGATGGGAGGGGGGCAAAAAAAAATACAAAAAAATGACCATTCAAAACACCAGGGGCGGAGCTTGGCGCCAAATCCACACGGGATCCAGCCAATGATCGTCTTTCTTCCATTTGCAGGAAGCGGTTTTAGAGAAGTCCGGGCCCAACTGTCAGCGCCGACGCATTTCACATCACCCGCTGACCAATGCCTGGCAGAAAACGCAGGGGCGGGGTCACTGTAAGGCCCACCCCTGAGGTCTGGGCTTTCCCTGTTTTATAAAACAACGTCCAAAATTCCTTCGTTTGTAGAAAGATTCAAATCTCCCGGGCGGGTCTTCCTGTCCGCTGATTGTAGGCCTGGCGCAGTGGGCGGTCCCAATGTCGCGTCTTCTTGGTCATGTGACCAGTGAGGGGAGGGGCACAGGTCATGACTCCGCCCTGATCTCAGAATCCTGCCACCTTTCCTGCAGGCGGAATGCCATAATATTATATTCTGTATTATATTCTGTATTATATTCTGTATTATATCCTGTATTATATTCTGTATTATATTCTGTATTATATTCTGTATTATATGGTATATTATATGTATCCTGTAATGTGCTCGATTTTATATCTGTATCCATCTCATATTCTGTATATTATATCTCTCCTATGTGTTATATTCTGTATTATAAAGTATGTATCATGTATATTATATTATATGTATCACATTATGTATTCTATTTTATTAAAAAATATTTAATATTTATTTAAAATATTATTTAATTACATTTTTATTATGTACATGATATATATTCAGGACTTTATATCTTCCTTAGAGGTGTCATTATATATATATATATATATTATATTTTGTATCTTTATTCTATTATATGTATCATATCATATTCTGTATATTATATCTATCCTGTGTGTTATATTGTGTATATGGAGAGAAGTGAAGGGGGGGGGGGGTGACTCCATGGGAGGGACAGAAGTGAAGGGGGGGTGACTCCGGGGGAGGGACAGAAGTGAGGGGGGTGACTCCGGGGGAGGGACAGAAGTGAAGGGGGTGACTCCGTGGGAGGGACAGAAGTGAAGGGGGGGTGACTCCGGGGGAGGGACAGAAGTGAGGGGAGGTGACTCCGGGGGGGGGGACAGAAGTGAAGGGGGGTGACTCCAGGGGAGGGACAGAAGTGAAGGGGGGGTGACTCCGGGGGAGGGACAGAAGTGAAGGGGGGGTGACTCCGGGGGAGGGACAGAAGTGAGGGGGGGTGACTCCGGGGAGGGACAGAAGTGAAGGGGGGTGACTCCGAGGGAGGGACAGAAGTGAAGGGGGGGTGACTCCTTGGGAGGGACAGAAGTGAAGGGGGGTGACTCCGGGGGAGGGACAGAGGTGAAGGGGGGTGACTCCGGGGGAGGGACAGAAGTGAAGGGGGGGTGACTCCGGGGGAGGGACAGAAGTGAAGGGGGGGTGACTCCGGGGAGGGACAGAAGTGAAGGGGGGGTGACTCCGGGGGAGGGACAGAAGTGAAGGGGGGGTGACTCGGGGGGAGGGACAGAAGTGAAGGGGGTGACTCCGTGGGAGGGACAGAAGTGAAGGGGGGGTGACTCCGTGGGAGGGACAGAAGTGAAGGGGGGGTGACTCCGGGGGAGGGACAGAAATGAAGGGGGGGTGACTCCATGGGAGGGACAGAAGTGAAGGGGGGTGACTCCGGGGGAGGGACAGAAGTGAAGGGGGGTGACTCCGTGGGAGGGACAGAAGTGAAGGGGGGGTGACTCCGGGGGAGGGACAGAAGTGAGGGGAGGTGACTCCGGGGGGGGGGACAGAAGTGAAGGGGGGTGACTCCAGGGGAGGGACAGAAGTGAAGGGGGGGTGACTCCGGGGGAGGGACAGAAGTGAAGGGGGGGTGACTCCGGGGGAGGGACAGAAGTGAGGGGGGGTGACTCCGGGGGAGGGACAGAAGTGAAGGGGGGTGACTCCGAGGGAGGGACAGAAGTGAAGGGGGGGTGACTCCTTGGGAGGGACAGAAGTGAAGGGGGGTGACTCCGGGGGAGGGACAGAGGTGAAGGGGGGTGACTCCGGGGGAGGGACAGAAGTGAAGGGGGGGTGACTCCGGGGGAGGGACAGAAGTGAAGGGGGGGTGACTCCGGGGAGGGACAGAAGTGAAGGGGGGGTGACTCCGGGGGAGGGACAGAAGTGAAGGGGGGGTGACTCCGGGGGAGGGACAGAAGTGAAGGGGGTGACTCCGTGGGAGGGACAGAAGTGAAGGGGGGGTGACTCCGTGGGAGGGACAGAAGTGAAGGGGGGGTGACTCCGGGGGAGGGACAGAAATGAAGGGGGGTGACTCCATGGGAGGGACAGAAGTGAAGGGGGGTGACTCCGGGGGAGGGACAGAAGTGAAGGGGGGGTGACTCCATGGGAGGGACAGAAGTGAAGGGGGGTGACTCCGGGGGAGGGACAGAAGTGAAGGGGGGGTGACTCCGGGGGAGGGACAGAAGTGAAGGGGGGGTGACTCCGGGGGAGGGACAGAAGTGAAGGGGGGTGACTCCGGGGGAGGGACAGAAGTGAGGGGGGGTGACTCCGGGGGAGGGACAGAAGTGAAGGGGGGTGACTCCGGGGGAGGGACAGAAGTGAAGGGGGGTGACTCCGGGGGAGGGACAGAAGTGAAGGGGGAGTGACTCCGTGGGAGGGACAGAAATGAAGGGGGGGTGACTCCGTGGGAGGGACAGAAGTGAAGGGGGGGTGACTCCGGGGGAGGGACAGAAGTGAAGGGGGGTGACTCCGGGGGAGGGACAGAAGTGAAGGGGGGTGACTCCATGGGAGGGACAGAAGTGAAGGGGGGTGACTCCGGGGGAGGGACAGAAGTGAAGGGGGTGACTCCGGGGGAGGGACAGAAGTGAAGGGGGGTGACTCCGTGGGAGGGACAGAAGTGAAGGGGGGTGACTCCGGGGGAGGGACAGAAGGGAAGGGGGGGTGACTCCGGGGGAGGGACAGAAGTGAAGGGGGGTGACTCCGTGGGAGGGACAGAAGTGAAGGGGGGTGACTCCGGGGGAGGGACAGAAGTGAAGGGGGGTGACTCCGGGGGAGGGACAGAAGTGAAGGGGGGTGACTCCGGGGGAGGGACAGAAGTGAAAGGGGGTGACTCCGGGGGAGGGACAGAAGTGAAGGGGGGGTGACTCCGGGGGAGGGACAGAAGTGAAGGGGGGGTGACTCCGGGGGAGGGACAGAAGTGAAGGGGGGTGACTCCGGGGGAGGGACAGAAGTGAAGGGGGGGTGACTCCATGGGAGGGACAGAAGTGATGGGGGGGTGACTCCGGGGGAGGGACAGAAGTGAAGGGGGGGGTGACTCTGGGGGAGGGACAGAAGTGAAGGGGGGGTGACTCCGGGGGAGGGACAGAAGTGAAGGGGGGTGACTCCGGGGGAGGGACAGAAGTGAAGGGGGGGTGACTCCGGGGGAGGGACAGAAGTGAAGGGGGGGTGACTCCGGGGGAGGGACAGAAGTGAAGGGGGGTGACTCCGTGGGAGGGACAGAAGTGAAGGGGGGTGACTCCGGGGGAGGGACAGAAGTGAAGGGGGGGTGACTCCATGGGAGGGACAGAAGTGAAGGGGGGGTGACTCCGGGGGAGGGACAGAAGTGAAGGGGGGGTGACTCTGGGGGAGGGACAGAAGTGAAGGGGGGGTGACTCCGGGGGAGGGACAGAAGTGAAGGGGGGTGACTCCGGGGGAGGGACAGAAGTGAAGGGGGGGTGACTCCGGGGGAGGGACAGAAGTGAAGGGGGGGTGACTCCGGGGGAGAGACAGAAGTGAAGGGGGGTGACACAGCTCCCCTCCCCCCGGATAAGCCCCCTCAGCATTAGTGACAGTGATAAGTGGCGTCGGGGGGTCGGTACGGCGCCCTCTGCACACACTCATCTGTTCTGATTACGACATGGCGGGGGAGGGAAACAGGGCATGAAATAACCGCAGTCACCTCGCCGCGTCTTATCGGGGAACGCTCCAGATTGGTGGACCTAGAAGTGGAGTTGAGTTATAGAGGGATTTGCGCTGACTGTGCAGAGCGGGGGAGGGGAGAAAGATGGAGGACACCTGACATTTCCCGGCAGTCGAAACGCATCGGCGCGGACAGAGACGTGGGACTCCAGTCGGTGGAGGGGAGGGAATTCCAGAACATTCCAGAAATAAATCATATCGGGTGCCATTCCGAAATGGCGTGTAATGTGTTCCTGCGAGGAGCAGAGGGCGGGGTTCCGCGGAGGAGGAAGGGATGTTCCGCGGCACTGCGGGGTAGGCGGAGTCACTTTTATCCTGCGAGGTGGATTGGCACTGCCGCTAATAAAATCTTCACTTATCTGCGGCGTGCATGGCGACCGCAGGAAACGCGCAATGGAAGCGCAGAAGGTGCGGTCACAGCCTGTTCTGTGTAGTTCAGTGGCTCCGCCCACAGCGACAACAGAAATGCATGCCGGGAAAGTTTCTTTTGCTTGGAAAAGTGACTGCAGTGCATGCTGGGAAGGTGCAGGTTTGCGGGGGGGGGGGGGGGGTGAGCGGCCATGTTTGCTCATTATTTATTAATTTAATAATCATTATTTATTATCCCCTTGGGGGTGGTACACAGCTCGGCTCCTCCCCTTCTCTGCCCACCCACAACATTCAGCAGGGGCGGGTCAGCTCAGAAGGATGAGATCAGGTTTCCGGGGCCAATTTGGTGCAGTGGGGGAGGGGCGGGGCTGGCGGTCATTGCGTGGAGCGCACACACCACACACGCCCTCTTTTGGGAGCCTGATTTCAGATTTCAGCCGGTGTGCGGGGGATGGTGGGACTTTTACATGAAGAAAGGTTACAGGAGAAAATATGGATTGGCTGAGTTTTTTTTGTGGAGTCCCGCCAGCTGGCTCGGAGCGGCCGCCATGTGCCGGCGCGGAGCTTCCGCTGGGCTGTCAGCCGCTGGCCGCGTTTCCTGTCAGCCGGGAAGAACAAAGACATTACCCGGCTCCTGTCCCCGGCGACTGGATATGATAAATTAGGAATAATGGCGGATCAATAGAACACGGCGAAACCCCCCGAGAGAAACCGCGCCGAGGTTCACCATCAATAACATACGGCCTACGCCGCCGCCGAGGGCGAGACTCACCGAGGCCCAGAGAGCTGAGCCTGCCCTCCCTCAATATACCACCTGCAGCAGCCCAGTGCCTGATACCCTTCCAAAATATGTGCAGCAGTGACTGATGTCCACAAAACCCGAGGAGCTAACACTCCAACGTCAGAGGAATATAATTTTTTTTATTTTTTATTTCATATTTTATCTTTTATTTTTTCTGTGTTTAATTTTTATTATTTTTATATTTTATTACATTTTTACATGTTTTTATTATATATTTTTATTTTCATTATATTTTTATTATTATTATTTTGGCATATTTTATTATTTATTATATTTTATATTATATTTATTACATTGTCTACATATTCAATTTGTACGTTTCCTGTACTGTACCAAGATAGGGCCCTCGGTGACCCTTGATTGGGGTTTCCAAGAACCTCTATTCCACTAAATTTTGGATGATGTTACACACTGCTGTTATTAAACCTTTTATATGTTTGGTTATCTTTAGAGGCCACCCTTTTCTTTTTATTATATTTATTGCATTTTTTTTGTTTTTATTATTTTTTTATCTCGTATTTTATTTATTATCTTTTTTCATTTTGACTTTTTTTATGTTTTTATTTTTGTATATTTTTATATCTTTGTTTATTTTATTTTTTTTCATTATATGTTTTTATTATTATAATTATTATATTCCATTGTTTATTGATTATATTTAAATTGTAAATTATTTTATTTAATATATTTTTAATTTGTATTATTTTTTATTTTATTTATTTTCTTTTAAAATGTTATTGTTTTTATCTTTTCCTTTTTTATATATATATATATATATATATATATATATATATATATATATTTTTTTTTTTTGTATTATACATTATTTATTTTCGTGACACGTTTATTTTTTATTATTATTATTTTTGGTATATTTCATTATTTATTATATTTTAATGTTATATTTTCCTTCTATTTGTCATTTTAATTTTTTTTATTTCATATTTTATTTATCTTTCTAATTTTTATTGTTTTTTTATGTTTTTGATTTTTAAATGTTTTGATTTTTAAATGTTTTAAAATGTTATTGTTTTTATCTTTTCATTTTATTTTATATCTTTGTATTATACATTTTTTTATTTTCATGACTATTATATTTTAATGTTATTTTTTCCTTCTATTTGTCATTTTTATTTTTTTTCTTTCATATTTTATCTTTCTAATTTTTATTGTTTTTTTTCATGTTTTGATTTTTAAATGTTTTAAAATGTTATTGTTTTTATCTTTTTATATATATATATATATCTTTGTATTGTAAATTTTTTATTTTCGTGACACGTTTATTTTTTATTATTATTATTTTTGGTATATTTCATTATTTATTATATTTTAATGTAATATTTTTCTTCTATTTGTCATTTTTATTTTTTATTTCATATTTTATTTATGTTTCTAATTTTTATTGTTTTTTAAAGTTTTTTATTTTTAAATGTTTTTATTTTTAAATGTTTTAAAATGTTATTATTTTTTAATCTTTTTCATTTTTTTTATATCTTTGTAGTATACATTTTTTATTTTCGTAACACGCTTATTTTTTATTATTATTATTTTTGATATATTTCATTGTTTATTATATTTTAATGTTATATTTTCCTTCTATTTGTCATTTTTATTTTTTTTTATTTCATATTTTATCTTTCTAATTTTTATTGTTTTTTTTCATGTTTTGATTTTTAAATGTTTTAAAATGTTATTATTTTTTTATCTTTTTCATATCTTTGTATTATACATTTTTTATTTTCGTGACACGTTTATTGTTATTATTTTTGGTATATTTCATTATTTATTATATTTTAATGTTATATTTTCCTTCTATTTGTCAATTTTATTTTTTTTATTTCATATTTTATCTTTATTTTTTTTTATGTTTTGATTTTTAAATGTTTTAAAATGTTATTGTTTTTATCTTTTCATTTTTTTTTTTATATCTTTGTAGTATACATTTTTTATTTTCGTGACACGCTTATTTTTTATTATTATTATTTTTGGTATATTTCATTGTTTATTATATTTTAATGTTATATTTTCCTTCTATTTGTCATTTTTATTTTTTTATTTCATATTTTATTTATCTTTCTAATTTTTTTTTATGTTTTGATTTTTAAATGTTTTAAAATGTTATTGTTTTTATCTTTTCATTTTTTTTATATCTTTGTATTATACATTTTTTATTTTCGTGACACGTTTATTTTTGATTATTATTATTATTGGTATAGTTCATTATTTATTATATTTATTTATTGTTTTTTTTTTTTATGTTTTGATTTTTTGTATGTCTTTTTTTTAATAAAATATAAAAATAAAGAATAAAAAGCAGCAGAAATATACTGTATATATGTGTCCTATCAATTGAAATGTTTTAATTTACTATTTTTTTCTCAACAAGAAAATAAGCAAAAAAAAAAAAAAAAAAGTTGATATATAAATTTTTTTTATATTTTATTATTATTATTTTATGTATAATACAATTTCTGTATTTTCCTATCAACAAAGTCGCGTCAGGCAGCGAGGAACTTTATTTTTTTCACACGCTAATGAAAAAAAATGAGCAGCTATTTTGTACAAATTTTTCGGTGAATGTAAAAATCGCTAATTTCTCGGTGAAATGGAGTTGGCTGGAATCTCTTCGGCTTGTCCCCGGAGGACAATACACATTGATATATTCCCCGTTTTCTCCGCAGGACTCCATGATGGCGCTCTGACGCCAAGCTGTGATTGGCTGCGGCTGGGGGTTAAGCGCAGAGGCCGTTTCATCGGTAATCAGGGCAGGAGAGTGAGAGGGGGAGGGGGAGAGAACAGGATACGGCAAAATGGCAGATTAGGGTCGTTAATTGCGGCCGGTGACAGCGTAATGCCGCCGCCAGCTTTTAGCCGAAGGTTAATGGTCGGTCTGATGCGCCTCCCTCAGACTCGCCGGCCGCCATTAGCGCAGGCAAAGCCGCCATTGAATGGAAGCAGGAGGGGGGGGCCCGTAGTCTGCCGCTGCTGGCGAGGGCCCAGGAAAGGGAAAATGATCTGAGCGGTGAGGTTGCCCAAGTGGCGGTGCCTCCCGCGTCCCCTTCCGACCTCTCCAGGTGTCCATCCATTACACCCTACAGAAAGGGGTAAGTACATTTTCTGCAGCCAGTTAACCCCCTCATGGCCCCTGCAGGTCCCCACAAGGGAGCCTTCCCCCAAAAATATCAAGGTCCGGTCACTCTGGTCCGGTCAGGAGGGGGGAAGGGTTGGGTTTCGGTGATTTTCTCCATTAAATTTCATCCAATCGTCTCCTTTATGGGAAGTTGGACGTTAAAAGTCAAAATGGCAGCAAACAAATGAGGAGGAGCGGAGAAACGCGTCGGAAAGGAATAAAAAAAACTTGGAGAGGCACTCTTCCTAATATCTGACAATAAAAGAGCCGGTACCCCGTGTGTGAGAGGAGGACATGGCTCCGAGGTAGGTCCTCTGGATCGTGTGATGGGGCTCAGAGGTAAGTTCTCAGGATGGGGCTGAAAAATTCAACTTTTTTTATGATCTGCGAATCCTTAAACCTGATACTGAGGAGAAGAGATGGTTGGAGGTTCTCTGGGGGAGATGGCGATGGAGCTCTGAGGAGAAGAGATGGTTGGAGGTTCTCTGGGGGAGATGGCGATGGAGCTCTGAGGAGAAGAGATGGTTGGAGGTTCTCTGGGGGAGATGGCGATGGGGCTCTGAGGAGAAGAGATGGTTGGAGGTTCTCTGGGGGAGATGGTGATGGGGCTCTGAGGAGAAGAGATGGTTGGAGGTTCTCTGGGGGAGATGGTGAAGGAGCTCTGAGGAGAAGAGATGGTTGGAGGTTCTCTGGGGGAGATGGCGAAGGAGCTCTGAGGAGAAGAGATGGTTGGAGGTTCTCTGGGGGAGATGGCGATGGAGCTCTGAGGAGAAGAGATGGTTGGAGGTTCTCTGGGGGAGATGGCGATGGGGCTCTGAGGAGAAGAGATGGTTGGAGGTTCTCTGGGGGAGATGGCGATGGGGCTCTGAGGAGAAGAGATGGTTGGAGGTTCTCTGGGGGAGATGGTGATGGGGCTCTGAGGAGAAGAGATGGTTGGAGGTTCTCTGGGGGAGATGGCGATGGAGCTCTGAGGAGAAGAGATGGTTGGAGGTTCTCTGGGGGAGATGGCGATGGGGCTCTGAGGAGAAGAGATGGTTGGAGGTTCTCTGGGGGAGATGGCGATGGAGCTCTGAGGAGAAGAGATGGTTGGAGGTTCTCTGGGGGAGATGGTGATGGAGCTCTGAGGAGAAGAGATGGTTGGAGGTTCTCTGGGGGAGATGGTGAAGGAGCTCTGAGGAGAAGAGATGGTTGGAGGTTCTGTGGGGGAGATGGCGATGGAGCTCTGAGGAGAAGAGATGGTTGGAGGTTCTCTGGGGGAGATGGTGAAGGAGCTCTGAGGAGAAGAGATGGTTGGAGGTTCTGTGGGGGAGATGGCGATGGAGCTCTGAGGAGAAGAGATGGTTGGAGGTTCTCTGGGGGAGATGGTGATGGAGCTCTGAGGAGAAGAGATGGTTGGAGGTTCTCTGGGGGAGATGGTGAAGGAGCTCTGAGGAGAAGAGATGGTTGGAGGTTCTGTGGGGGAGATGGCGATGGAGCTCTGAGGAGAAGAGATGGTTGGAGGTTCTCTGGGGGAGATGGCGATGGAGCTCTGAGGAGAAGAGATGGTTGGATTTTCTCTGGGGGAGATGGCGATGGAGCTCTGAGGAGAAGAGATGGTTGGAGGTTCTCTGGGGGAGATGGCGATGGAGATCTGAGGAGAAGAGATGGTTGGATTTTCTCTGGGGGAGATGGCGATGGAGCTCTGAGGAGAAGAGATAATTGGAGGTTCTCTGGGGGAGATGGCGATGGAGCTCTGAGGAGAAGAGATGGTTGGAGGTTCTCTGGGGGAGATGGCGATGGAGCTCTGAGGAGAAGAGATGGTTGGATTTTCTCTGGGGGAGATGGCGATGGAGCTCTGAGGAGAAGAGATAATTGGAGGTTCTCTGGGGGAGATGGCGATGGAGCTCTGAGGAGAAGAGATGGTTGGAGGTTCTCTGGGGGAGATGGCGATGGAGCTCTGAGGAGAAGAGATGGTTGGATTTTCTCTGGGGGAGATGGCGATTGGGCTCTGAGGAGAAGAGATGGTTGGAGGTTCTCTGGGGGAGATGGCGATGGAGCTCTGAGGAGAAGAGATGGTTGGATTTTCTCTGGGGGAGATGGCGATGGAGCTCTGAGGAGAAGAGATGGTTGGAGGTTCTCTGGGGGAGATGGCGATGGAGCTCTGAGGAGAAGAGATGGTTGGAGGTTCTCTGGGGGAGATAGTGATGGAGCTCTGAGGAGAAGAGATGGTTGGAGGTTCTCTGGGGGAGATGGCGATGGAGCTCTGAGGAGAAGAGATGGTTGGATTTTCTCTGGGGGAGATGGCGATGGAGCTCTGAGGAGAAGAGATGGTTGGAGGTTCTCTGGGGGAGATGGCGATGGAGCTCTGAGGAGAAGAGATGGTTGGAGGTTCTCTGGGGGAGATGGTGATGGAGCTCTGAGGAGAAGAGATGGTTGGAGGTTCTCTGGGGGAGATGGTGATGGAGCTCTGAGGAGAAGAGATGGTTGGAGGTTCTCTGGGGGAGATGGTGATGGGGCTCTGAGGAGAAGAGATGGTTGGAGGTTCTCTGGGGGAGATGGTGATGGAGCTCTGAGGAGAAGAGATGGTTGGAGGGTCTCTGGGGGAGATGGTGATGGGGCTCTGAGGAGAAGAGATGGTTGGAGGTTCTCTGGGGGAGATGGCGATGGAGCTCTGAGGAGAAGAGATGGTTGGAGGTTCTCTGGGGGAGATGGTGAAGGAGCTCTGAGGAGAAGAGATGGTTGGAGGTTCTCTGGGGGAGATGGCGATTGGGCTCTGAGGAGAAGAGATGGTTGGAGGTTCTCTGGGGGAGATGGCGATGGAGCTCTGAGGAGAAGAGATGGTTGGAGGTTCTCTGGGGGAGATGGTGATGGAGCTCTGAGGAGAAGAGATGGTTGGAGGTTCTCTGGGGGAGATGGTGATGGAGCTCTGAGGAGAAGAGATGGTTGGATGTTCTCTGGGGGAGATGGCGATGGAGCTCTGAGGAGAAGAGATGGTTGGAGGTTCTCTGGGGGAGATGGCGATGGAGCTCTGAGGAGAAGAGATGGTTGGATTTTCTCTGGGGGAGATGGCGATGGAGCTCTGAGGAGAAGAGATGGTTGGAGGTTCTCTGGGGGAGATGGCGATGGAGCTCTGAGGAGAAGAGATGGTTGGAGGTTCTCTGGGGGAGATGGCGATGGAGCTCTGAGGAGAAGAGATGGTTGGAGGTTCTCTGGGGGAGATGGCGATGGAGCTCTGAGGAGAAGAGATGGTTGGAGGTTCTCTGGGGGAGATGGCGATGGAGCTCTGAGGAGAAGAGATGGTTGGAGGTTCTCTGGGGGAGATGGCGATGGAGCTCTGAGGAGAAGAGATGGTTGGAGGTTCTCTGGGGGAGATGGCGATGGAGCTCTGAGGAGAAGAGATGGTTGGAGGTTCTCTGGGGGAGATGGCGATGGAGCTCTGAGGAGAAGAGATGGTTGGAGGTTCTCTGGGGGAGATGGCGATGGAGCTCTGAGGAGAACAGATGGTTGGAGGTTCTCTGGGGGAGATGGCGATGGAGCTCTGAGGAGAAGAGATGGTTGGAGGTTCTCTGGGGGGGGGGGAGGTGGTGATGGATCTCAGAGGTTGGGTCTTCTCCTTTAGCATTACATGTCATTCAATCCTATAGTGAGGAGGAACAACCCAGTGATGGAGGGGAGGACATGACTGAAAGGGAAGATTGTGTGATGGGACTGATGGAGATCTGAGGTGAGGCTTCTCCTCGCTATACAACTGGACCCATCTAATGCTGAAGCTGAAACCCAGTAATAGAAAGGAAGAGATGGCTCAGAGGTAAGTACTCTCTAGTGTGTGGTGGGACTGATGGAGCTAAGAGAGGTAGGTTTTCTGGATTATGGGATTGGACTGATGGAGCTCGGAGGTAAGTTCTGTGGATGGTGTGGTGGGACTGATGGAGCTCGGAGGTAAGTTCTGTGGATTGTGTGGTGGGACTGATGGAGCTCTGAGGTAAGTTCTGTGGATTGTGTGGTGGGACTGATGGAGCTCGGAGGTAAGTTCTCTGGATTGTGTGGTGGGACTGATGGAGCTCGGAGGTAAGTTCTCTGGATTGTGTGGTGGGACTGATGGAGCTCGGAGGTAAGTTCTGTGGATTGTGTGGTGGGACTGATGGAGCTCGGAGGTAAGTTCTCTGGATTGTGTGGTGGGACTGATGGAGCTCGGAGGTAAGTTCTGTGGATGGTGTGGTGGGACTGATGGAGCTCGGAGGTAAGTTCTGTGGATTGTGTGGTGGGACTGATGGAGCTCGGAGGTAAGTTCTGTGGATTGTGTGGTGGGACTGATGGAGCTCGGAGGTAAGTTCTGTGGATTGTGTGGTGGGACTGATGGAGCTCGGAGGTAAGTTCTGTGAATGGTGTGGTGGGACTGATGGAGCTCGGAGGTAAGTTCTGTGGATTGTGTGGTGGGACTGATGGAGCTCGGAGGTAAGTTCTGTGGATTGTGTGGTGGGACTGATGGAGCTCGGAGGTAAGTTCTCTGGATTGTGTGGTGGGACTGATGGAGCTCGGAGGTAAGTTCTGTGGATTGTGTGGTGGGACTGATGGAGCTCGGAGGTAAGTTCTCTGGATTGTGTGGTGGGACTGATGGAGCTCGGAGGTAAGTTCTCTGGATTGTGTGGTGGGACTGATGGAGCTCAGAGGAAAGTTCTCTGGATGGTGTGGTGGGACTGATGGTGCTCAGAGGTAAGTTCTCTGGATTGTGTGGTGGGACTGATGTAGCTCGGAGGTAAGTTCTCTGGATTGTGTGGTGGGACTGATGGAGCTCGGAGGTAAGTTCTGTGGATTGTGTGGTGGGACTGATGGAGCTCGGAGGTAAGTTCTGTGAATGGTGTGGTGGGACTGATGGAGCTCGGAGGTAAGTTCTGTGGATTGTGTGGTGGGACTGATGGAGCTCGGAGGTAAGTTCTCTGGATTGTGTGGTGGGACTGATGGAGCTCGGAGGTAAGTTCTGTGGATTGTGTGGTGGGACTGATGGAGCTCGGAGGTAAGTTCTCTGGATTGTGTGGTGGGACTGATGGAGCTCGGAGGTAAGTTCTCTGGATTGTGTGGTGGGACTGATGGAGCTCAGAGGAAAGTTCTCTGGATGGTGTGGTGGGACTGATGGTGCTCAGAGGTAAGTTCTCTGGATTGTGTGGTGGGACTGATGGAGCTCGGAGGTAAGTTCTCTGGATTGTGTGGTGGGACTGATGGAGCTCGGAGGTAAGTTCTCTGGATTGTGTGGTGGGACTGATGGAGCTCGGAGGTAAGTTCTGTGGATTGTGTGGTGGGACTGATGGAGCTCGGAGGTAAGTTCTGTGGATTGTGTGGTGGGACTGATGGAGCTCGGAGGTAAGTTCTCTGGATTGTGTGGTGGGACTGATGGAGCTCGGAGGTAAGTTCTCTGGATTGTGTGGTGGGACTGATGGAGCTCGGAGGTAAGTTCTGTGGATGGTGTGGTGGGACTGATGGAGCTCGGAGGTAAGTTCTCTGGATTGTGTGGTGGGACTGATGGAGCTCGGAGGTAAGTTCTGTGGATTGTGTGGTGGGACTGATGGAGCTCGGAGGTAAGTTCTCTGGATTGTGTGGTGGGACTGATGGAGTTCGGAGGTAAGTTCTCTGGATTGTGTGGTGGGACTGATGGAGCTCGGAGGTAAGTTCTGTGGATGGTGTGGTGGGACTGATGGAGCTCGGAGGTAAGTTCTGTGGATTGTGTGGTGGGACTGATGGAGCTCGGAGGTAAGTTCTCTGGATTGTGTGGTGGGACTGATGGAGCTCGGAGGTAAGTTCTCTGGATTGTGTGGTGGGACTGATGGAGCTCGGAGGTAAGTTCTCTGGATGGTGTGGTGGGCCTGATGGAGCTCGGAGGTAAGTTCTCTGGATTGTGTGGTGGGACTGATGGAGCTCGGAGGTAAGTTCTGTGGATTGTGTGGTGGGACTGATGGAGCTCGGAGGTAAGTTCTCTGGATTGTGTGGTGGGACTGATGGAGCTCAGAGGTAAGTTCTCTGGATTGTGTGGTGGGACTGATGGAGCTCGGAGGTAAGTTCTCTGGATTGTGTGGTGGGGATGATTGAGCTCGGAGGTAAGTTCTGTGGATTGTGTGGTGGGACTGATGGAGCTCGGAGG
>NW_027507791.1:28193820-28296028 GCF_037356315.1 Lithobates pipiens
CACCAATGATTGGGGGCCACTATCCTCTGACACCAAAGATTGGGGGCCACTATCCTCTGACACCAATGATTGGGGGCCACTATCCTCTGACACCAATGATTGGGGGCCACTATCCACTGACACCAATGATTGGGGGCCACTATCCACTGACCCCAATGATTGGGGGCCACTATCCACTGACACCAATGATTGGGGGCCACTATTCCCCCGACACCAATGATTGGGGACCACTATTCCCCCGACACCAATGATTGGGGGCCACTATCCACTGACACCAATGATCGGGGGCCACTATCCACTGACACCAATGATCGGGGGCCACTATCCACTGACACCAATGATTGGGGGCCACTATCCACTGACACCAATGATTGGGGGGCCACTATTCCCCCGACACCAAAGATTGGGGGCCACTATCCACTGACACCAATGATTGGGGGCCACTATTCCCCCGACACCAAAGATTGGGGGCCACTATGCTCTGACACCAATGATGACCACTCACGTGAGGAGCTGGGCGTTGTCATGGGGGAGTCGGGGGAGGAGCTCCTTCTCCCTCCAGGACAGGAAACGGTTGAGCGTCTCCGCCGGGTCCAAGCTGACCGATATCCGATCCTTCTGACTCCAGACCTCCACCCCGACCAGGACCACCCGAATATTCACCGCCCGGAAAAACTGGGGGAGGGGCCAAAACCAGGGTGGGAGGGGGGTGAGAAAATAAGGGGGACCCGTTTATAATCAAATAAAATAACAATAAACAAATCAATAATAAATACATAAAATGTAATAAATTAATAAAAATGATAAATAAATACAACAATAATAAAAAAAAATAATAATAAACAAACAAATTAAATACAAGATTCAAAAATAAATAAAAAAAGAGTCACTTTATATACACATTATAAAATTACAAAATAAGGGTAAAAAATACATAAATAAAATACAAAAAAAAATTAAAAAATAAATGAATAAAATAAATATCAAACAGTCAAAATAAATTATTAAAAATTGTAAAAAACTAATTAAAAATAAGAAAATAATAAATAAATAGAATTAAAAAAAATAGCTAAGTAAAGGATCACTTAATCTACAAATTAGGAAATTATATTATAAGTGTTCCTTATTCAAAAAAAAAAATGTCAAAAAATTTAATTGAAATATCAATTATTAAAAAAAGTAAAGAACACTAAAAAATAAAGAAAAATAAGTAAATAATATAAATATATTTATACAAATAAAATAGACACTTTATTAACAAATTATATAATAAAGATTGCTAATTTTAAATGAATATATATGTATATATTTAAAAAAAATATTGACTTAAATAAAAATAGAATTTTTTTTTTATAAACAAATGAACAAATTAAATACAAGACTAAAAAAAAAAAAAAAAAAAAAAAAGAGTCACTTTATATACAAATGATAAAAGTACAAAATAAGGGTAAAAAATACATTAAAAAAAAAAAAAAAATGAATAAAATAAATATTAAAAAGTCAAAATAAATTTTAAAAAATGGTAAATAAAACAAATTAAAAATACGAAAATAATAAATGAATAGAATAAATAAAATAAAAAAAAGTAAAGGATCATTTAATCTACAAATTAGGAAATTATATTATAAGTGTTCCTTATTCAAAAAAAAAAAAAAAAATTTAATCCAAATATCAATTATTAAAAGAAGTAAAGAACACTAAAAAAATAAAAAAAAAATAAGTAAATAATATAAATATAATTATATAAATATAATAAAATAGAGACACTTTATTAACAAATTATATAATGAAGATTGCTAATTTGAAATAAATATATATGTATATATTTAAAAAAAAATTAATTCTGTTGTTTTTTTTTTTTTTTATTTGCTGTGTTTAATATATATTAATACTATATCCTGAGGAAGACAAGCTTGTGCCTCGTCAAAATAAAACTGTTTGCCTTTCAAGATCTGTGAGAAATATATATTATATATACACAGTAAATAAATAACATAAGTATATATATATATATATATATATATATATATATATATATATATATATATATATATATATATATATATATATAAAAAACATATATATAGATATAGTATTAATATATATTAAACACAGCAAATAAAAAAAACAAAAAAAAAAACAAAAGTAGATAAAAATTTTCTTAAAAAAAGGTTGCATTACATACAAAACAAGGAAACAATAAAATAAGGGTTCCTTATTTAAAAAAAATAAATAAAAAAAAATAAAAGATATTAAATATATATATAAAAATGGAAATAAAAAATGTATATATAAATGAGGAATAAAAAAAAAAGCAGGGGCTAATTAAAATAAAACAAACACTTTAAAAAAAATGATAAATAAATAAATCAAAATAAAAGAAAGTTATAAAAAATAAAAGAAGGAAGGAAAGAAGGAAAAGTTGGAACACGGAAGCCCCTCCCCCCAGCCAGCGATCCCCCACGGATAATAAATGATGGCGGCGACTCACGGCGTCCATCCTGTTGGCGATCTCCAGGCTCCGGCTGTGAATGGTCGCCAGGTTTCGGTGATACAACTCGTACTGCGAAGATGGAAGAGAAGGTAAGTACGGGGGGGGGGGGGGAGGGGCAGACGCCACCATAAGACACAGCCAACGAGAGGCCACACCCACCTCGCTATTGTCAGCCACCAACACCAGCTCCACGTACTTCGTCTCGCCGGTCCCGCCCCCCTGGAAGACACACAAAGGGGGAGGGTGGATGAGATTTCCCTGAGAATCCTGAGTGGGGGGTCCTGGCTCCGCCCTCCTCTCTGCACTCACCTGATTGGGGGATCCTCCCGCCGGGGGCAGTGGTGCCGGTTCCTCGCGGGCGGGTTGGGGGTCTCCCATACTTAGCAGCGTCCTCCCAGTCTTGTGATTGGTAGATGTACCGGGGGGCGTGTCCTGCGTCTCACAAGTGATGTTCCGATGGTCACTGATTGGTCGCAGTAGGTGCTTAAAGGACGGATCCCCCGGGACCGGCTCGATGCTGTACTGCTGCTCCGCCTCCACAATGACCACACCCCTGCAACATGGACACCAGAAAGGGGGGAGGGGGGGGTCACAACGTCACCCTATACATGTGATCTGTCATTTATTATTATTAATTCATGTCTGGAGAGTGGGAGTGGCCCTCAGGTGGGCGGAGTGTCTCGCCTGCTGTCCTGTACATTGTTAGTACGAAACGCGTCGGTGACGTCATTACCTGAGTCCAGAGCACAGGCTGAGGCTGCTCCAGGGCCCGCTGTGTCCCGCCAGCCGTCCCTGATAATGGCAGCTCACCTGTAATAAGAGGAGAGCGGGGACAATGAGGAACGGAGGTGACGTGACGAAACGCGTGTGGTGGGCCGATGCGAGGCGGATCACACCAGCGCGGCCTGTTACAACCCCCCGCCTTACCCGCTGAGGGCGGTTCTCCGTCACACGGGTCCCATCCGGGTGGTAGAAGGATAACGTGTGGAAGTCCGGTGTCAGGTGTCTGATGAGAGAAGGGGGAGGCGGAGTTATAGATTATTCCAGCCAATAAAATGAGAATCATGAAATGCAAGCATCCCCCATATCTACAGGGACCCGACACCCTCACAAACAATGTGCCTCCACCCGACCTCTGCACTACAGGATGGAAGTTCTAATCCCCAGAAGGAGCGGACACACCCGGGAGCGAAAACCCAACCCTGACCAACCTCTCCATTTACTTCTGATGTTCTGATTATATACTTTATATATATATATGTTTGTGTACAGTACATTACCCTCCCTGGATAGGGGTACAGAGGGATGGGGGGTATATGGGGTATTCTCCTCCCTGTATAGGGGTATAGAGGGATGAGGGGTATATGGGGTATTATCCTCCCTATATAGGGGTACAGAGGGGTGGGGGGGTATATGGGGCATGCTCCTCCTGTATAGGGGTACAGAGGGATGGGGGGATTATATGGGGTATCCTATGAGAAGGGGGTATTCTCCTCCCTGTATAGGGGTACAGAGGGATGGGGGGTATATGGGGTATGCTCCTCCTGTATAGGGGTACAGAGGGATGGGGGGTATATGGGGTATTATCCTCCCTGTATAGGGGTACAGAGGGATGGCGGGGTATATGGGGTATTCTCCTCCCTGTATAGGGGTATAGAGGGATGGAGGGTATATGGGGTATTATCATCCCTGTATAGGGGTACAGAGGGATGGGGGTATATGGGGTATTATCCTCCCTGTATAGGGGTACAGAGGGATGGGGGGTATATGAGGTATTCTCCTCCCTGTATAGGGGTACAGAGGGATGGGGGGTATATGGGGTATTCTCCTCCCTATATAGGGGTACAGAGGGATGGGGGGGTATATGGGGTATTATCATCCCTGTATAGGGGTATAGAGGGATGGAGGGTATATGGGGTATTATCCTCCCTGTATAGGGGTACAGAGGGATGGGGGGTATATGAGGTATTCTCCTCCCTGTATAGGGGTACAGAGGGATGGGGGGTATATGGGGTATTCTCCTCCCTATATAGGGGTACAGAGGGATGGGGGGGTATATGGGGTATTATCATCCCTGTATAGGGGTATAGAGGGATGGAGGGTATATGGGGTATTATCCTCCCTGTATAGGGGTACAGAGGGATGGGGGGGTATATGGGGTATTCTCCTCCCTGTATAGGGGTACAGAGGGATGGGGGGTATTCTCCTCCCTGTATAGGGGTACAGAGGGATGGGGGTATTCTCCTCCCTGTATAGGGGTACAGAGGGATGGGGGGTATTCTCCTCCCTGTATAGGGGTATAGAAGGATGGGGGGATTATATGGGGTATTATCCTCCCTGTGTAGGGGTACATATGGATGTGGGGGGTATCCTATGAGGAGGGGGTCCTGCGCCCCCTCCCTGTACACACCGGTATTGGTGGTTGGAGTTGACCTGTAATGCCCCGTGTTGGGGTAATAAGGGCAGTGGGGGGAGGTGTGAGCGGGGAGGGAAGTTCCTGCGGATGGACGGGGGTCTCCATCCACTTCCCATCCAATTCCCCGGCGTCTCCCGGCCTGAATTCCTCCCCTCCCCCTCCGCCCAAATCTCCTCGCCGGGCGCAGGAAATTCTCCAACTCTGAAGATAAAAAACGTTTCTTTTTTCACCGACACCCTCATTGTGTGCCGACACCTCCCCCACCCACACAGGGTGTGCCAACTATGCCAACCGTCCCACCCCCCACACCCAGATCTGTGCCAACTATCCTCCCCACACCCAGATCTGTGCCAGACATCCCCCCTACACCCAGATCTGTGCCAACCGCTCCCCCTACACCCAGATCTGTGCCAACCGCCCCCCCCCTACACCCAGATCTGTGCCAACCGCTCCCCCTACACCCAGATCTGTGCCTACCGCTCCCCCTACACCCAGATCTGTGCCAACCATCCCTCCTACACCCAGATCTGTGCCTACCATCCCTCCTACACCCAGATCTGTGCCAACCATCCCCCCTACACTCAGATCTGTGCCAACCATCCCCCTACACCCAGATCTGTGCCCACCACCCCCCTACACCCAGATCTGTGCCCACCATCCCCCCTACACCCAGATCTGTGCCAGACATCCCCCCTACACCCAGATCTGTGCCAACCGCCCCCCCTACACCCAGATCTGTGCCAACCGCCCCCCCTACACCCAGATCTGTGCCAAACTCCCCCCCTACACCCAGATCTGTGCCAACCGCTCCCCTACACCCAGATCTGTGCCTACCATCCCCCCTACACCCAGATCTGTGCCAACCGCTCCCCCTACACCCAGATCTGTGCCTACCATCCCCCCTACACCCAGATCTGTGCCAACCATCCCTCCTACACCCAGATCTGTGCCAACCATCCCTCCTACACCCAGATCTGTGCCAACCGCACCCTCTACACCCAGATCTGTGCCAAACATCCCACCCCCCACACCCAGATCTATGCCAACCATCCCCTACACCCAGATCTGTGCCAACCGTCCCCCCTACACCCAGATCTGTGCCAACCATTCCCCCTACACCCAGGTCTGTGCCAACCGTCCCCCCTACACCCAGATCTGTGCCAACCGTCCCCCCTACACCCAGATCTGTGCCAAGCGTGCCCCCTACACCCAGATCTATGCCAACCGTCCCCCCTACACCCAGATCTATGCCAACCGTCCCCCTACACCCAGATCTGTGCCAACCATCCCCCGCTACACCCAGATCTCTGCCAACCGTCCCCCTACACCCAGATCTGTGCCAACCGTCCCCCCACACCCAGATCTGTGCCAACCGTCCCCCCACACCCAGATCTGTGCCAACCGCCCCCCTACACCCAGATCTGTGCCAGCCATCCCCTCACACCCAGATCTGTGCCAACCGTCCCCCCTACACCCAGATCTATGCCAACCATCCCCCTACACCCAGATCTGTGCCAACCATCCCCCCTACACCCAGATCTGTGCCAACCGTCCCCCCTACACCCAGATCTGTGCCAACTGTCCCCCCCTACACCCAGATCTTTGCCAACCATCCCCCCCACACCCAGATCTGTGCCAACCGCCCCCCTACACCCAGATCTGTGCCAACCATCCCCCCCACAACCAGATCTGTGCCAACCATCCCCCTACACCCAGATCTGTGCCAACCATCCCCCCTACACCCAGATCTGTGCCAACCGTCCCCCCTACACCCAGATCTGTGCCAACCATCCCCCTACACCCAGATCTGTGCCAACCATCCCCCTACACCCAGATCTGTGCCAACCGTCCCACCCCCCACACCCAGATCTATGCCAACCATCCCCCCTACACCCAGATCTATGCCAACCACCCCCCTTACACCCAGATCTATGCCAACCATCCCCCTACACCCAGATCTGTGCCAACCATCCCCCCTACACCCAGATCTGTGCCAACCATCCCCCCTACACCCAGATCTGTGCCAACCATCCCCCCCACACCCAGATCTGTGCCAACCATCCCCCCTACACCCAGATCTATGCCAACCATCCCCCTACACCCAGATCTATGCCAACCATCCCCCCCACACCCAGATCTGTGCCAACCATCCCCCCTACACCCAGATCTATGCCAACCATCCCCCTACACCCAGATCTATGCCAACCATCCCCCCCACACCCAGATCTGTGCCAACCATCCCCCCTACACCCAGATCTATGCCAACCATCCCCCTACACTCAGATCTATGCCAACCATCCCCCCCACACCCAGATCTGTGCCAACCATCCCCCTACATCCAGATCTATGCCAACCATCCCCCTACACCCAGATCTGTGCCAACCATCCCCCCTACACCCAGATCTGTGCCAACCGTCCCCCCTACACCCAGATCTGTGCCAACTGTCCCCCCCTACACCCAGATCTTTGCCAACCATCCCCCCCACACCCAGATCTGTGCCAACCGCCCCCCTACACCCAGATCTGTGCCAACCATCCCCCCCACAACCAGATCTGTGCCAACCATCCCCCTACACCCAGATCTGTGCCAACCATCCCCCCTACACCCAGATCTGTGCCAACCGTCCCCCTACACCCAGATCTGTGCCAACCATCCCCCTACACCCAGATCTGTGCCAACCATCCCCCTACACCCAGATCTGTGCCAACCGTCCCACCCCCCACACCCAGATCTATGCCAACCATCCCCCCTACACCCAGATCTATGCCAACCACCCCCCTTACACCCAGATCTATGCCAACCATCCCCCTACACCCAGATCTGTGCCAACCATCCCCCCTACACCCAGATCTGTGCCAACCATCCCCCCTACACCCAGATCTGTGCCAACCATCCCCCCCACACCCAGATCTGTGCCAACCATCCCCCCTACACCCAGATCTATGCCAACCATCCCCCTACACCCAGATCTATGCCAACCATCCCCCCCACACCCAGATCTGTGCCAACCATCCCCTCTACACCCAGATCTATGCCAACCATCCCCCTACACCCAGATCTATGCCAACCATCCCCCCCACACCCAGATCTGTGCCAACCATCCCCCCTACACCCAGATCTATGCCAACCATCCCCCTACACTCAGATCTATGCCAACCATCCCCCTACACTCAGATCTATGCCAACCATCCCCCCCACACCCAGATCTATGCCAACCATCCCCCCCACACCCAGATCTGTGCCAACCATCCCCCCTACACCCAGATCTATGCCAACCATCCCCCTACACCCAGATCTATGCCAACCATCCCCCTACACTCAGATCTATGCCAACCATCCCCCCCACACCCAGATCTATGCCAACCATCCCCCCCACACCCAGATCTGTGCCAACCATCCCCCCTACACCCAGATCTATGCCAACCATCCCCCTACACTCAGATCTATGCCAACCATCCCCCCCACACCCAGATCTGTGCCAACCATCCCCCCTACACCCAGATCTATGCCAACCATCCCCCTACACCCAGATCTATGCCAACCATCCCCCTACACTCAGATCTATGCCAACCATCCCCCCCACACCCAGATCTATGCCAACCATCCCCCCACACCCAGATCTGTGCCAACCATCCCCCCTACACCCAGATCTATGCCAACCATCCCCCTACACTCAGATCTATGCCAACCATCCCCCCCACACCCAGATCTATGCCAACCATCCCCCCCACACCCAGATCTGTGCCAACCATCCCCCCTACACCCAGATCTATGCCAACCATCCCCCTACACCCAGATCTATGCCAACCATCCCCCTACACCCCATAACATACAGAGATATTTGGGGGTGACGGATGGATTTCGGAATGTCTTCAGGTCCCGTATCTGATGACATCATCTCCAGACAGGGCGGGGTCACCGTATTTTACGACTTGTTGTGTCGGCGTATCTACAACTGTTGTCATGGTTACGTAATCCGACCGCAGAAAAGACGTTCTCAGCGCCAGAAGAGCCGCTACAGAGGTGTGAGACGCCCCATCCCCCAACACACATCACCCAATTCTCAGGGCGAGACCCCCCCTCCCCAACACACATCACCCAATTCTCAGGGTGAGACCCCCTCCCCCAACACACATCCCCCAATTCTCAGGGCGAGACCCCCCCTCCCCCAACACACATCCCCCAATTCTCAGGGCGAGACCCCCCTCCCCCAACACACATCACCCAATTCTCAGGGCGAGACCCCCCCTCCCCCAACACACATCACCCAATTCTCAGGGTGAGACCCCCTCCCCCAACACACATCACCCAATTCTCAGGGCGAGACCCCCTCCCCCAACACACATCACCCAATTCTCAGGGCGAGACCCCCCTCCCCTCCCCCAACACACATCACCCAATTCTCAGGGCGAGACCCCCCTCCCCCAACACACATCACCCAATTCTCAGGGCGAGACCCCCCTCCCCCAACACACATCACCCAATTCTCAGGGCGAGACCCCCCTCCCCCAACACACATCCCCCAATTCTCAGGACGAGACCCCCTCCCCCAACACACATCCCCCAATTCTCAGGGCGAGACCCCCCTCCCCCAACACACATCACCCAATTCTCAGGGCGAGACCCCCTCCCCCAACACACATCCCCCAATTCTCAGGGCGAGACCCCCCTCCCCCAACACATATCACCCAATTCTCAGGACGAGACCCCCCTCCCCCAACACATATCACCCAATTCTCAGGGCGAGACCCCCTCCCCCAACACACATCACCCAATTCTCAGGGCGAGACCCCCCTCCCCCAATTCTCAGGGCGAGACCCCCCTCCCCCAACACACATCCCCCAATTCTCAGGGCGAGACCCCCTCCCCCAACACACATCACCCAATTCTCAGGGCGAGACCCCCTCCCCCAACACATATCACCCAATTCTCAGGGCGAGACCCCCTCCCCCAACACACATCCCCCAATTCTCAGGACGAGACCCCCTCCCCCAACACACATCCCCCAATTCTCAGGGCGAGACCCCCCTCCCCCAACACACATCCCCCAATTCTCAGGGCGAGACCCCCCCTCCCCCAACACACATCCCCCAATTCTCAGGACGAGACCCCCCTCCCCCAACACACATCCCCCAATTCTCAGGGTGAGACCCCCCTCCCCTCCCCCAACACACATCCCCCAATTCTCAGGGCGAGACCCCCCTCCCCCAACACACATCCCCCAATTCTCAGGACGAGACCCCCTCCCCCAACACACATCACCCAATTCTCAGGGTGAGACCCCCCTCCCCCAACACACATCCCCCAATTCTCAGGGCGAGATCCCCTCCCCCAACACACATCACCCAATTCTCAGGGCGAGACCCCCCCCTCCCCCAACACACATCCCCCAATTCTCAGGGCGAGACCCCCCCCCCCCCTCCCCCAACACACATCCCCCAATTCTCAGGGTGAGACCCCCTCCCCCAACACACATCACCCAATTCTCAGGGCGAGACCCCCTCCCCCAACACACATCCCCCAATTCTCAGGGTGAGACCCCCCTCCCCCAACACACATCACCCAATTCTCAGGGCGAGACCCCCCTCCCCCAACACACATCACCCAATTCTCAGGGCGAGACCCCCTCCCCCAACACACATCACCCAATTCTCAGGGCGAGACCCCCTCCCCCAACACACATCACCCAATTCTCAGGGCGAGACGCCCCATCCCCCAACACACATCACCCAATTCTCAGGGCGAGACCCCCCTCCCCCAACACACATCCCCCAATTCTCAGGGCGAGACCCCCTCCCCCAACACACATCACCCAATTCTCAGGGCGAGACCCCCCTCCCCCAACACACATCCCCCAATTCTCAGGGCGAGACCCCCCCTCCCCCAACACACATCACCCAATTCTCAGGGCGAGACCCCCTCCCCCCAACACACATCCCCCAATTCTCAGGGTGAGACCCCCCTCCCCCAACACACATCACCCAATTCTCAGGGTGAGACCCCCCTCCCCCAACACACATCCCCCAATTCTCAGGACGAGACCCCCTCCCCCAACACACATCACCCAATTCTCAGGGCGAGACCCCCCTCCCCCAACACACATCACCCAATTCTCAGGGCGAGACCCCCCTCCCCCAACACACATCACCCAATTCTCAGGGTGAGACCCCCCTCCCCCAACACACATCCCCCAATTCTCAGGACGAGACCCCCCTCCCCCAACACACATCACCCAATTCTCAGGACGAGACCCCCCCCTCCCCCAACACACATCACCCAATTCTCAGGGCGAGACCCCCCCTCCCCCAACACACATCCCCCAATTCTCAGGACGAGACCCCCCTCCCCCAACACACATCCCCCAATTCTCAGGACGAGACCCCCCCCTCCCCCAACACACATCACCCAATTCTCAGGGCGAGACCCCCCCTCCTCCCCCAACACACATCCCCCAATTCTCAGGGCGAGACCCCCTCCCCCAACACACATCACCCAATTCTCAGGGCGAGACCCCCTCCCCCAACACACATTCCCCAATTCTCAGGACGAGACCCCCTCCCCCAACACACATCCCCCAATTCTCAGGGTGAGACCCCCTCCCCCAACACACATCCCCCAATTCTCAGGGTGAGACCCCCCTCCCCTCCCCCAACACACATCCCCCAATTCTCAGGGCGAGACCCCCCTCCCCCAACACACATCCCCCAATTCTCAGGGCGAGACCCCCCTCCCCCAACACACATCCCCCAATTCTCAGGACGAGACCCCCTCCCCCAACACACATCACCCAATTCTCAGGGCGAGACCCCCCTCCCCCAACACACATCACCCAATTCTCAGGGTGAGACCCCCCCCCCCCCCAACACACATCCCCCAATTCTCAGGACGAGACCCCCTCCCCCAACACACATCACCCAATTCTCAGGGCGAGACCCCCCCTCCCCCAACACACATCCCCCAATTCTCAGGGCGAGACCCCCTCCCCCAACACACATCACCCAATTCTCAGGACGAGACCCCCTCCCCCAACACACATCACCCAATTCTCAGGACGAGACCCCCTCCCCCAACACACATCACCCAATTCTCAGGGCGAGACCCCCCTCCCCCAACACACATCACCCAATTCTCAGGGTGAGACCCCCCCCCCCCCAACACACATCCCCCAATTCTCAGGACGAGACCCCCTCCCCCAACACACATCACCCAATTCTCAGGGCGAGACCCCCTCCCCCAACACACATTCCCCAATTCTCAGGACGAGATCCCCTCCCCCAACACACATCACCCAATTCTCAGGACGAGACCCCCCTCCCCCAACACACATCCCCCAATTCTCAGGACGAGACCCCCCTCCCCCAACACACATCCCCCAATTCTCAGGGTGAGACCCCCCTCCCCTCCCCCAACACACATCCCCCAATTCTCAGGGCGAGACCCCCCTCCCCCAACACACATCCCCCAATTCTCAGGGCGAGACCCCCCTCCCCCAACACACATCCCCCAATTCTCAGGACGAGACCCCCCCCTCCCCCAACACATCACCCAATTCTCAGGGCGAGACCCCCCCTCCCCCAACACACATCCCCCAATTCTCAGGACGAGACCCCCTCCCCCAACACACATCACCCAATTCTCAGGGCGAGACCCCCCTCCCCCAACACACATCCCCCAATTCTCAGGGTGAGACCCCCCCTCCCCCAACACACATCACCCAATTCTCAGGGTGAGACCCCCCTCCCCCAACACACATCCCCCAATTCTCAGGACGAGACCCCCCCCTCCCCCAACACACATCCCCCAATTCTCAGGACGAGACCCCCCCCTCCCCCAACACACATCACCCAATTCTCAGGGCGAGACCCCCCCTCCTCCCCCAACACACATCCCCCAATTCTCAGGGCGAGACCCCCCTCCCCCAACACACATCACCCAATTCTCAGGGTGAGACCCCCCTCCCCCAACACACATCCCCCAATTCTCAGGACGAGACCCCCCCCTCCCCCAACACACATCCCCCAATTCTCAGGACGAGACCCCCCTCCCCCAACACATATCACCCAATTCTCAGGGCGAGACCCCCTCCCCCAACACACATCACCCAATTCTCAGGGTGAGACCCCCTCCCCCAACACACATCACCCAATTCTCAGGGCGAGACCCCCCTCCCCCAACACACATCCCCCAATTCTCAGGACGAGACCCCCCTCCCCCAACACACATCCCCCAATTCTCAGGACGAGACCCCCCCCTCCCCCAACACACATCACCCAATTCTCAGGGCGAGACCCCCCCTCCTCCCCCAACACACATCCCCCAATTCTCAGGGCGAGACCCCCTCCCCCAACACACATCACCCAATTCTCAGGGCGAGACCCCCTCCCCCAACACACATTCCCCAATTCTCAGGACGAGACCCCCTCCCCCAACACACATCCCCCAATTCTCAGGACGAGACCCCCCTCCCCCAACACACATCCCCCAATTCTCAGGGTGAGACCCCCCTCCCCTCCCCCAACACACATCCCCCAATTCTCAGGGCGAGACCCCCCTCCCCCAACACACATCCCCCAATTCTCAGGGCGAGACCCCCCTCCCCCAACACACATCCCCCAATTCTCAGGACGAGACCCCCTCCCCCAACACACATCACCCAATTCTCAGGGCGAGACCCCCCTCCCCCAACACACATCACCCAATTCTCAGGACGAGACCCCCCCCTCCCCCAACACACATCACCCAATTCTCAGGGCGAGACCCCCCCTCCCCCAACACACATCCCCCAATTCTCAGGACGAGACCCCCTCCCCCAACACACATCACCCAATTCTCAGGGCGAGACCCCCCTCCCCCAACACACATCCCCCAATTCTCAGGGTGAGACCCCCCTCCCCCAACACATATCACCCAATTCTCAGGACGAGACCCCCCTCCCCCAACACATATCACCCAATTCTCAGGGCGAGACCCCCCCTCCCCCAACACACATCACCCAATTCTCAGGGCGAGACCCCCCCTCCTCCCCCAACACACATCCCCCAATTCTCAGGGCGAGACCCCCTCCCCCAACACACATCACCCAATTCTCAGGGCGAGACCCCCCTCCCCCAACACACATCACCCAATTCTCAGGGCGAGACCCCCCCCCTCCCCCAACACACATCCCCCAATTCTCAGGGCGAGACCCCCCCCCCCTCCCCCAACACACATCCCCCAATTCTCAGGGTGAGACCCCCTCCCCCAACACATATCACCCAATTCTCAGGGTGAGACCCCCCTCCCCCAACACACATCACCCAATTCTCAGGACGAGACCCCCTCCCCCAACACATATCACCCAATTCTCAGGGCGAGACCCCCCTCCCCCAACACACATCACCCAATTCTCAGGGCGAGACCCCCCCCCCCCCAACACACATCACCCAATTCTCAGGGCGAGACCCCCCCCTCCCCCAACACACATCACCCAATTCTCAGGACGAGACCCCCTCCCCCAACACACATCCCCCAATTCTCAGGACGAGACCCCCTCCCCCAACACACATCCCCCAATTCTCAGGGTGAGACCCCCCCCCCCCCCAACACACATCCCCCAATTCTCAGGGCGAGACCCCCCTCCCCCAACACACATCCCCCAATTCTCAGGGCGAGACCCCCCTCCCCCAACACACATCCCCCAATTCTCAGGACGAGACCCCCTCCCCCAACACACATCACCCAATTCTCAGGGCGAGACCCCCCCCCCCCCCCCAACACACATCCCCCAATTCTCAGGGCGAGACCCCCCTCCCCCAACACACATCCCCCAATTCTCAGGACGAGACCCCCTCCCCCAACACACATCCCCCAATTCTCAGGACGAGACCCCCTCCCCCAACACACATCCCCCAATTCTCAGGGTGAGACCCCCCCCCCCCCCCAACACACATCCCCCAATTCTCAGGGCGAGACCCCCCTCCCCCAACACACATCCCCCAATTCTCAGGGCGAGACCCCCCTCCCCCAACACACATCCCCCAATTCTCAGGACGAGACCCCCTCCCCCAACACACATCACCCAATTCTCAGGGCGAGACCCCCCCCCCCCCCAACACACATCACCCAATTCTCAGGGCGAGACCCCCCTCCCCCAACACACATCCCCCAATTCTCAGGACGAGACCCCCTCCCCCAACACACATCCCCCAATTCTCAGGACGAGACCCCCTCCCCCAACACACATCCCCCAATTCTCAGGGTGAGACCCCCTCCCCCCCCAACACACATCACCCAATTCTCAGGGTGAGACCCCCTCCCCCAACACACATCACCCAATTCTCAGGGTGAGACCCCCTCCCCCAACACACATCCCCCAATTCTCAGGACGAGACCCCCTCCCCCAACACACATCACCCAATTCTCAGGGTGAGACCCCCTCCCCCAACACACATCCCCCAATTCTCAGGACGAGACCCCCTCCCCCAACACACATCACCCAATTCTCAGGGCGAGACCCCCCTCCCCCAACACACATCACCCAATTCTCAGGGTGAGACCCCCTCCCCCAACACACATCACCCAATTCTCAGGGCGAGACCCCCTCCCCCAACACACATCACCCAATTCTCAGGGCGAGACCCCCCTCCCCCAACTGATAACCGGAGACACTTACCGATTTCGCTGAAGCTTCATGAGGATCCGAGTTCCATTTATCACCAAAGACAACTGCAGGTGACTGGGGGGGTCCTAGGAGAAGAGAAGAGACCGCTCAGGTAGGTAGGTGACCACAGTATAGACAGGAATAGGAGGGATCATATCGCTCAGGTAGGTGGGTGACACATGTACGGGTGGAGAGGAGGGATCAGACCGCTCAGGTAGGTAGGTGACACATGTACAGGTGGAGAGGAGGGATCATACCGCTCAGGTAGGTAGGTGACACATGTACGGGGGGAGAGGAGGGATCAGATCGCTCAGGTAGGTAGGTGACACATGTACAGGTGGAGAGGAGGGATCATATCGCTCAGGTAGGTAGGTGGCACATGTACGGGGGGAGAGGAGGGATCAGACCGCTCAGGTAGGTAGGTGACACATGTACGGGTGGAGAGGAGGGATCAGATCGCTCAGGTAGGTAGGTGACACATGTACAGGTGGAGAGGAGGGATCATATCGCTCAGGTAGGTAGGTGACACATGTACGGGTGGAGAGGAGGGATCAGACCGCTCAGGTAGGTAGGTGACACATGTACGGGTGGAGAGGAGGGATCATATCGCTCAGGTAGGTAGGTGACACATGTACGGGTGGAGAGGAGGGATCATATCGCTCAGGTAGGTAGGTGACACATGTACAGGTGGAGAGGAGGGATCAGACCGCTCAGGTAGGTAGGTGACACATGTACGGGTGGAGAGGAGGGATCAGACCGCTCAGGTAGGTAGGTGACACATGTAGGGGTGGAGAGGAGGGATCATATCGCTCAGGTAGGTAGGTGACACATGTACGGGTGGAGAGGAGGGATCAGATCGCTCAGGTAGGTAGGTGACACATGTACGGGGGGAGAGGAGGGATCAGACCGCTCAGGTAGGTAGGTGACACATGTACGGGTGGAGAGGAGGGATCAGATCGCTCAGGTAGGTAGGTGACACATGTACAGGTGGAGAGGAGGGATCATATCGCTCAGGTAGGTAGGTGGCACATGTACGGGTGGAGAGGAGGGATCAGACCGCTCAGGTAGGTAGGTGACACATGTACGGGGGGAGAGGAGGGATCAGATCGCTCAGGTAGGTAGGTGACACATGTACGGGTGGAGAGGAGGGATCAGACCGCTCAGGTAGGTAGGTGACACATGTACGGGGGGAGAGGAGGGATCAGATCGCTCAGGTAGGTAGGTGACACATGTACGGGTGGAGAGGAGGGATCAGACCGCTCAGGTAGGTAGGTGACACATGTACGGGGGGAGAGGAGGGATCAGATCGCTCAGGTAGGTAGGTGACACATGTACGGGTGGAGAGGAGGGATCATATCGCTCAGGTAGGTGGGTGACACATGTACGGGTGGAGAGGAGGGATCAGACCGCTCAGGTAGGTAGGTGACACATGTACGGGTGGAGAGGAGGGATCATATCGCTCAGGTAGGTAGGTGACACATGTACGGGGGGAGAGGAGGGATCAGACCGCTCAGGTAGGTAGGTGACACATGTACGGGTGGAGAGGAGGGATCAGACCGCTCAGGTAGGTAGGTGACACATGTACGGGTGGAGAGGAGGGATCATATCGCTCAGGTAGGTAGGTGACACATGTACGGGGGGAGAGGAGGGATCAGATCGCTCAGGTAGGTAGGTGACACATGTACAGGTGGAGAGGAGGGATCAGATCGCTCAGGTAGGTAGGTGACACATGTACGGGTGGAGAGGAGGGATCAGACCGCTCAGGTAGGTGGGTGACACATGTACGGGTGGAGAGGAGGGATCAGACCGCTCAGGTAGGTAGGTGACACATGTACGGGGGGAGAGGAGGGATCAGATCGCTCAGGTAGGTAGGTGACACATGTACGGGTGGAGAGGAGGGATCATATCGCTCAGGTAGGTGGGTGACACATGTACGGGTGGAGAGGAGGGATCAGACCGCTCAGGTAGGTAGGTGACACATGTACGGGTGGAGAGGAGGGATCAGACCGCTCAGGTAGGTAGGTGACACATGTACGGGTGGAGAGGAGGGATCAGACCGCTCAGGTAGGTAGGTGACACATGTACGGGTGGAGAGGAGGGATCATATCGCTCAGGTAGGTAGGTGACACATGTACGGGTGGAGAGGAGGGATCAGACCGCTCAGGTAGGTAGGTGACACATGTACGGGTGGAGAGGAGGGATCAGACCGCTCAGGTAGGTAGGTGACACATGTACGGGTGGAGAGGAGGGATCAGACCGCTCAGGTAGGTAGGTGACACATGTACGGGTGGAGAGGAGGGATCATATCGCTCAGGTAGGTAGGTGACACATGTACGGGTGGAGAGGAGGGATCATATCGCTCAGGTAGGTAGGTGACACATGTACGGGTGGAGAGGAGGGATCAGACCGCTCAGGTAGGTAGGTGACACATGTACAGGGTGGAGAGGAGGGATCATATCGCTCAGGTAGGTAGGTGACACATGTACAGGTGGAGAGGAGGGATCATATCGCTCAGGTAGGTAGGTGACACATGTACGGGTGGAGAGGAGGGATCATATCGCTCAGGTAGGTAGGTGACACATGTACGGGTGGAGAGGAGGGATCAGACCGCTCAGGTAGGTAGGTGACACATGTACGGGTGGAGAGGAGGGATCAGACCGCTCAGGTAGGTAGGTGACACATGTACGGGTGGAGAGGAGGGATCAGACCGCTCAGGTAGGTAGGTGACACATGTACGGGTGGAGAGGAGGGATCATATCGCTCAGGTAGGTAGGTGACACATGTACGGGTGGAGAGGAGGGATCATATCGCTCAGGTAGGTAGGTGACACATGTACGGGTGGAGAGGAGGGATCATATCGCTCAGGTAGGGTGACACATGTACGGGTGGAGAGGAGGGATCATATCGCTCAGGTAGGTAGGTGACACATGTACGGGGGGAGAGGAGGGATCAGACCGCTCAGGTAGGTAGGTGACACATGTACAGGTGGAGAGGAGGGATCAGACCGCTCAGGTAGGTAGGTGACACATGTACGGGTGGAGAGGAGGGATCAGACCGCTCAGGTAGGTAGGTGACACATGTACGGGTGGAGAGGAGGGATCAGACCGCTCAGGTAGGTAGGTGACACATGTACGGGTGGAGAGGAGGGATCATATCGCTCAGGTAGGTAGGTGACACATGTACGGGTGGAGAGGAGGGATCATATCGCTCAGGTAGGTGGGTGACACATGTACGGGTGGAGAGGAGGGATCACATCGCTCAGGTAGGTAGGTGACACATGTACGGTGGAGAGGAGGGATCAGACCGCTCAGGTAGGTAGGTGACACATGTACGGGTGGAGAGGAGGGATCACATCGCTCAGGTAGGTAGGTGACACATGTACGGGTGGAGAGGAGGGATCAGATCGCTCAGGTAGGTAGGTGACACATGTACAGGTGGAGAGGAGGGATCATATCGCTCAGGTAGGTAGGTGACACATGTAGAGGTGGAGAGGAGGGATCAGACCGCTCAGGTAGGTAGGTGACACATGTACGGGTGGAGAGGAGGGATCAGACCACTCAGGTAGGTAGGTGACACATGTACGGGGGAGAGGAGGGATCATATCGCTCAGGTAGGTAGGTGACACATGTACAGGTGGAGAGGAGGGATCAGACCGCTCAGGTAGGTAGGTGACACATGTACGGGGTGGAGAGGAGGGATCGTATCGCTCAGGTAGGTGGGTGACACATGTACGGGGGGAGAGGAGGGATCAGACCGCTCAGGTAGGTAGGTGACACATGTAGAGGTGGAGAGGAGGGATCAGACCGCTCAGGTAGGTAGGTGACACATGTACGGGTGGAGAGGAGGGATCAGACCACTCAGGTAGGTAGGTGACACATGTACGGGGGGAGAGGAGGGATCAGATCGCTCAGGTAGGTAGGTGACACATGTACAGGTGGAGAGGAGGGATCAGACCGCTCAGGTAGGTAGGTGACACATGTAGGGGTGGAGAGGAGGGATCAGACCGCTCAGGTAGGTAGGTGACACATGTACGGGTGGAGAGGAGGGATCAGACCGCTCAGGTAGGTAGGTGACACATGTAGGGGTGGAGAGGAGGGATCAGACCGCTCAGGTAGGTAGGTGACACATGTACGGGTGGAGAGGAGGGATCAGACCGCTCAGGTAGGTAGGTGACACATGTAGGGGTGGAGAGGAGGGATCAGACCGCTCAGGTAGGTAGGTGACACATGTACGGGTGGAGAGGAGGGATCAGACCGCTCAGGTAGGTAGGTGACACATGTACGGGTGGAGAGGAGGGATCAGATCGCTCAGGTAGGTAGGTGACACATGTACGGGTGGAGAGGAGGGATCAGACCGCTCAGGTAGGTAGGTGACACATGTACAGGTGGAGAGGAGGGATCAGACCGCTCAGGTAGGTAGGTGACACATGTACGGGTGGAGAGGAGGGATCAGACCGCTCAGGTAGGTAGGTGACACATGTACGGGTGGAGAGGAGGGATCAGACCGCTCAGGTAGGTAGGTGACACATGTACGGGTGGAGAGGAGGGATCATATCGCTCAGGTAGGTAGGTGACACATGTAGAGGTGGAGAGGAGGGATCAGACCGCTCAGGTAGGTAGGTGACACATGTACGGGGGGAGAGGAGGGATCATATCGCTCAGGTAGGTAGGTGACACATGTACGGGTGGAGAGGAGGGATCATATCGCTCAGGTAGGTAGGTGACACATGTACGGGTGGAGAGGAGGGATCAGACCGCTCAGGTAGGTGGGTGACACATGTACGGATGGAGAGGAGGGATCAGACCGCTCAGGTAGGTGGGTGACACATGTACGGGGGAGAGGAGGGATCATATCGCTCAGGTAGGTAGGTGACACATGTACGGGGGGAGAGGAGGGATCATATCGCTCAGGTAGGTAGGTGACACATGTACAGGTGGAGAGGAGGGATCAGACCACTCAGGTAGGTAGGTGACACATGTACGGGTGGAGAGGAGGGATCATATCGCTCAGGTAGGTAGGTGACACATGTACGGGTGGAGAGGAGGGATCATATCGCTCAGGTAGGTAGGTGACACATGTAGAGGTGGAGAGGAGGGATCAGACCGCTCAGGTAGGTAGGTGACACATGTACGGGTGGAGAGGAGGGATCAGACCACTCAGGTAGGTAGGTGACACATGTACGGGGGGAGAGGAGGGATCATATCGCTCAGGTAGGTAGGTGACACATGTACAGATGGAGAGGAGGGATCAGACCGCTCAGGTAGGTAGGTGACACATGTACGGGGGGAGAGGAGGGATCGTATCGCTCAGGTAGGGGGGTGACACATGTACGGGGGGAGAGGAGGGATCAGACCGCTCAGGTAGGTAGGTGACACATGTACGGGTGGAGAGGAGGGATCAGATCGCTCAGGTAGGTAGGTGACACATGTACGGGGGGAGAGGAGGGATCAGACCGCTCAGGTAGGTGGGTGACACATGTACGGGTGGAGAGGAGGGATCAGACCGCTCAGGTAGGTAGGTGACACATGTACGGGGGGAGAGGAGGGATCAGACCGCTCAGGTAGGTAGGTGACACATGTACGGGGGGAGAGGAGGGATCAGACCGCTCAGGTAGGTAGGTGACACATGTACGGGGGGAGAGGAGGGATCATATCGCTCAGGTAGGTAGGTGACACATGTACGGGTGGAGAGGAGGGATCAGACCGCTCAGGTAGGTGGGTGACACATGTACGGGTGGAGAGGAGGGATCAGACCGCTCAGGTAGGTAGGTGACACATGTACGGGTGGAGAGGAGGGATCAGACCGCTCAGGTAGGTAGGTGACACATGTACGGGGGGAGAGGAGGGATCATATCGCTCAGGTAGGTAGGTGACACATGTAGAGGTGGAGAGGAGGGATCAGACCGCTCAGGTAGGTAGGTGACACATGTACGGGGGAGAGGAGGGATCAGACCGCTCAGGTAGGTAGGTGACACATGTACGGGTGGAGAGGAGGGATCAGACCGCTCAGGTAGGTGGGTGACACATGTACGGGTGGAGAGGAGGGATCAGACCACTCAGGTAGGTAGGTGACACATGTACGGGGGGAGAGGAGGGATCAGATCGCTCAGGTAGGTAGGTGACACATGTACAGGTGGAGAGGAGGGATCAGACCGCTCAGGTAGGTGGGTGACACATGTACGGGTGGAGAGGAGGGATCAGACCGCTCAGGTAGGTGGGTGACAGATGTACGGGTGGAGAGGAGGGATCAGACCGCTCAGGTAGGTAGGTGACACATGTACGGGTGGAGAGGAGGGATCAGACCGCTCAGGTAGGTAGGTGACACATGTACAGGTGGAGAGGAGGGATCAGACCGCTCAGGTAGGTAGGTGACACATGTACGGGTGGAGAGGAGGGATCAGACCGCTCAGGTAGGTAGGTGACACATGTACGGGTGGAGAGGAGGGATCAGACCGCTCAGGTAGGTAGGTGACACATGTACGGGTGGAGAGGAGGGATCAGACCGCTCAGGTAGGTAGGTGACACATGTACGGGTGGAGAGGAGGGATCAGATCGCTCAGGTAGGTAGGTGACACATGTACGGGTGGAGAGGAGGGATCAGACCGCTCAGGTAGGTAGGTGACACATGTACGGGTGGAGAGGAGGGATCATATCGCTCAGGTAGGTAGGTGACACATGTAGAGGTGGAGAGGAGGGATCAGACCGCTCAGGTAGGTAGGTGACACATGTACGGGGGGAGAGGAGGGATCATATCGCTCAGGTAGGTAGGTGACACATGTACGGGTGGAGAGGAGGGATCAGACCGCTCAGGTAGGTGGGTGACACATGTACGGGTGGAGAGGAGGGATCAGACCGCTCAGGTAGGTGGGTGACACATGTACGGGGGGAGAGGAGGGATCATATCGCTCAGGTAGGTAGGTGACACATGTACGGGGGGAGAGGAGGGATCATATCGCTCAGGTAGGTAGGTGACACATGTACAGGTGGAGAGGAGGGATCAGACCGCTCAGGTAGGTAGGTGACACATGTACGGGTGGAGAGGAGGGATCATATCGCTCAGGTAGGTAGGTGACACATGTACGGGTGGAGAGGAGGGATCAGACCGCTCAGGTAGGTAGGTGACACATATACGGGTGGAGAGGAGGGATCATATCGCTCAGGTAGGTAGGTGACACATGTACGGGTGGAGAGGAGGGATCAGACCGCTCAGGTAGGTAGGTGACACATGTACGGGTGGAGAGGAGGGATCATATCGCTCAGGTAGGTAGGTGACACATGTACGGGTGGAGAGGAGAGATCAGACCGCTCAGGTAGGTAGGTGACACATGTACGGGTGGAGAGGAGGGATCAGACCGCTCAGGTAGGTAGGTGACACATGTACGGGTGGAGAGGAGGGATCATATCGCTCAGGTAGGTAGGTGACACATGTACGGGTGGAGAGGAGGGATCATATCGCTCAGGTAGGTGGGTGACACATGTACGGGTGGAGAGGAGGGATCAGACCGCTCAGGTAGGTGGGTGACACATGTACGGGTGGAGAGGAGGGATCAGACCGCTCAGGTAGGTAGGTGACACATGTACGGGTGGAGAGGAGGGATCAGACCGCTCAGGTAGGTAGGTGACACATGTACGGGTGGAGAGGAGGGATCATATCGCTCAGGTAGGTGGGTGACACATGTACGGGTGGAGAGGAGGGATCATATCGCTCAGGTAGGTAGGTGACACATGTACGGGTGGAGAGGAGGGATCAGACCGCTCAGGTAGGTAGGTGACACATGTACGGGTGGAGAGGAGGGATCAGACCGCTCAGGTAGGTAGGTGACACATGTACGGGTGGAGAGGAGGGATCATATCGCTCAGGTAGGTAGGTGACACATGTACGGGTGGAGAGGAGGGATCAGACCGCTCAGGTAGGTAGGTGACACATGTACGGGTGGAGAGGAGGGATCATATCGCTCAGGTAGGTAGGTGACACATGTACAGGTGGAGAGGAGGGATCAGACCGCTCAGGTAGGTAGGTGACACATGTACGGGTGGAGAGGAGGGATCAGACCGCTCAGGTAGGTAGGTGACACATGTACGGGGGGAGAGGAGGGATCATATCGCTCAGGTAGGTGGGTGACACATGTACGGGTGGAGAGGAGGGATCATATCGCTCAGGTAGGTAGGTGACACATGTACGGGTGGAGAGGAGGGATCAGACCGCTCAGGTAGGTAGGTGACACATGTACGGGTGGAGAGGAGGGATCAGACCGCTCAGGTAGGTAGGTGACACATGTACGGGTGGAGAGGAGGGATCATATCGCTCAGGTAGGTAGGTGACACATGTACGGGTGGAGAGGAGGGATCAGACCGCTCAGGTAGGTAGGTGACACATGTACAGGTGGAGAGGAGGGATCAGACCGCTCAGGTAGGTAGGTGACACATGTACAGGTGGAGAGGAGGGATCAGACCGCTCAGGTAGGTAGGTGACACATGTACGGGTGGAGAGGAGGGATCAGACCGCTCAGGTAGGTGGGTGACACATGTACGGGTGGAGAGGAGGGATCAGATCGCTCAGGTAGGTGGGTGACACATGTACGGGTGGAGAGGAGGGATCATATCGCTCAGGTAGGTAGGTGACACATGTACGGGTGGAGAGGAGGGAATCAGACCGCTCAGGTAGGTAGGTGACACATGTACGGGTGGAGAGGAGGGATCAGACCGCTCAGGTAGGTGGGTGACACATGTACGGGTGGAGAGGAGGGATCAGACCGCTCAGGTAGGTGGGTGACACATGTACGGGTGGAGAGGAGGGATCAGACCGCTCAGGTAGGTGGGTGACACATGTACGGGTGGAGAGGAGGGATCAGACCGCTCAGGTAGGTAGGTGACACATGTACGGGTGGAGAGGAGGGATCATATCGCTCAGGTAGGTAGGTGACACATGTACAGGTGGAGAGGAGGGATCATATCGCTCAGGTAGGTAGGTGACACATGTACAGGTGGAGAGGAGGGATCAGACCGCTCAGGTAGGTGGGTGACACATGTACGGGTGGAGAGGAGGGATCATATCGCTCAGGTAGGTAGGTGACACATGTACGGGTGGAGAGGAGGGATCATATCGCTCAGGTAGGTAGGTGACACATGTACGGGGGGAGAGGAGGGATCAGACCGCTCAGGTAGGTGGGTGACACATGTACGGGTGGAGAGGAGGGATCAGACCGCTCAGGTAGGTGGGTGACACATGTACAGGTGGAGAGGAGGGATCATACCGCTCAGGTAGGTAGGTGACACATGTACGGGTGGAGAGGAGGGATCATATCGCTCAGGTAGGTAGGTGACACATGTACGGGTGGAGAGGAGAGATCAGACCGCTCAGGTAGGTAGGTGACACATGTACGGGTGGAGAGGAGGGATCAGACCGCTCAGGTAGGTAGGTGACACATGTACGGGTGGAGAGGAGGGATCATATCGCTCAGGTAGGTAGGTGACACATGTACGGGGGGAGAGGAGGGATCAGACCGCTCAGGTAGGTGGGTGACACATGTACGGGTGGAGAGGAGGGATCAGACCGCTCAGGTAGGTAGGTGACACATGTACGGGTGGAGAGGAGGGATCATATCGCTCAGGTAGGTAGGTGACACATGTACGGGTGGAGAGGAGGGATCAGACCGCTCAGGTAGGTAGGTGACACATGTACGGGTGGAGAGGAGGGATCATATCGCTCAGGTAGGTAGGTGACACATGTACGGGTGGAGAGGAGAGATCAGACCGCTCAGGTAGGTAGGTGACACATGTACGGGTGGAGAGGAGGGATCAGACCGCTCAGGTAGGTGGGTGACACATGTACGGGTGGAGAGGAGGGATCAGACCGCTCAGGTAGGTAGGTGACACATGTACGGGTGGAGAGGAGGGATCATATCGCTCAGGTAGGTAGGTGACACATGTACGGGTGGAGAGGAGGGATCATATCGCTCAGGTAGGTAGGTGACACATGTACGGGTGGAGAGGAGGGATCATATCGCTCAGGTAGGTGGGTGACACATGTACGGGTGGAGAGGAGGGATCAGACCGCTCAGGTAGGTGGGTGACACATGTACGGGTGGAGAGGAGGGATCAGATCGCTCAGGTAGGTAGGTGACACATGTACGGGTGGAGAGGAGGGATCAGACCGCTCAGGTAGGTAGGTGACACATGTACGGGTGGAGAGGAGGGATCATATCGCTCAGGTAGGTGGGTGACACATGTACGGGTGGAGAGGAGGGATCATATCGCTCAGGTAGGTAGGTGACACATGTACGGGTGGAGAGGAGGGATCAGACCGCTCAGGTAGGTAGGTGACACATGTACGGGTGGAGAGGAGGGATCAGACCGCTCAGGTAGGTAGGTGACACATGTACGGGTGGAGAGGAGGGATCATATCGCTCAGGTAGGTAGGTGACACATGTACAGGTGGAGAGGAGGGATCAGACCGCTCAGGTAGGTAGGTGACACATGTACGGGTGGAGAGGAGGGATCAGACCGCTCAGGTAGGTAGGTGACACATGTACGGGGGGAGAGGAGGGATCATATCGCTCAGGTAGGTGGGTGACACATGTACGGGTGGAGAGGAGGGATCATATCGCTCAGGTAGGTAGGTGACACATGTACAGGTGGAGAGGAGGGATCAGACCGCTCAGGTAGGTAGGTGACACATGTACGGGTGGAGAGGAGGGATCATATCGCTCAGGTAGGTAGGTGACACATGTACGGGTGGAGAGGAGGGATCAGACCGCTCAGGTAGGTAGGTGACACATGTACGGGTGGAGAGGAGGGATCATATCGCTCAGGTAGGTAGGTGACACATGTACAGGTGGAGAGGAGGGATCAGACCGCTCAGGTAGGTAGGTGACACATGTACAGGTGGAGAGGAGGGATCAGACCGCTCAGGTAGGTAGGTGACACATGTACGGGTGGAGAGGAGGGATCAGATCGCTCAGGTAGGTGGGTGACACATGTACGGGTGGAGAGGAGGGATCATATCGCTCAGGTAGGTAGGTGACACATGTACAGGTGGAGAGGAGGGATCAGACCGCTCAGGTAGGTAGGTGACACATGTACGGGTGGAGAGGAGGGATCAGACCGCTCAGGTAGGTAGGTGACACATGTACGGGTGGAGAGGAGGGATCAGACCGCTCAGGTAGGTAGGTGACACATGTACGGGTGGAGAGGAGGGATCAGACCGCTTAGGTAGGTGGGTGACACATGTACGGGTGGAGAGGAGGGATCATATCGCTCAGGTAGGTAGGTGACACATGTACGGGTGGAGAGGAGGGATCAGACCGCTTAGGTAGGTGGGTGACACATGTACGGGTGGAGAGGAGGGATCATATCGCTCAGGTAGGTAGGTGACACATGTACAGGTGGAGAGGAGGGATCAGACCGCTCAGGTAGGTAGGTGACACATGTACGGGTGGAGAGGAGGGATCAGACCGCTCAGGTAGGTAGGTGACACATGTACGGGTGGAGAGGAGGGATCAGACCGCTCAGGTAGGTAGGTGACACATGTACAGGTGGAGAGGAGGGATCAGACCGCTCAGGTAGGTAGGTGACACATGTACGGGTGGAGAGGAGGGATCAGACCGCTCAGGTAGGTGGGTGACACATGTACGGGTGGAGAGGAGGGATCAGATCGCTCAGGTAGGTGGGTGACACATGTACGGGTGGAGAGGAGGGATCATATCGCTCAGGTAGGTAGGTGACACATGTACGGGTGGAGAGGAGGGAATCAGACCGCTCAGGTAGGTAGGTGACACATGTACGGGTGGAGAGGAGGGATCAGACCGCTCAGGTAGGTGGGTGACACATGTACGGGTGGAGAGGAGGGATCAGACCGCTCAGGTAGGTGGGTGACACATGTACGGGTGGAGAGGAGGGATCAGACCGCTCAGGTAGGTAGGTGACACATGTACGGGGGGAGAGGAGGGATCAGACCGCTCAGGTAGGTGGGTGACACATGTACGGGTGGAGAGGAGGGATCAGACCGCTCAGGTAGGTGGGTGACACATGTACGGGTGGAGAGGAGGGATCAGACCGCTCAGGTAGGTAGGTGACACATGTACAGGTGGAGAGGAGGGATCATACCGCTCAGGTAGGTAGGTGACACATGTACGGGTGGAGAGGAGGGATCAGACCGCTCAGGTAGGTGGGTGACACATGTACGGGTGGAGAGGAGGGATCATATCGCTCAGGTAGGTAGGTGACACATGTACGGGTGGAGAGGAGGGATCATATCGCTCAGGTAGGTAGGTGACACATGTACGGGTGGAGAGGAGGGATCATATCGCTCAGGTAGGTAGGTGACACATGTACGGGTGGAGAGGAGGGATCATATCGCTCAGGTAGGTAGGTGACACATGTACGGGGGGAGAGGAGGGATCATATCGCTCAGGTAGGTAGGTGACACATGTACGGGGGGAGAGGAGGGATCATATCGCTCAGGTAGGTAGGTGACACATGTACGGGGGGAGAGGAGGGATCAGACCGCTCAGGTAGGTGGGTGACACATGTACGGGTGGAGAGGAGGGATCAGACCGCTCAGGTAGGTGGGTGACACATGTACAGGTGGAGAGGAGGGATCATACCGCTCAGGTAGGTAGGTGACACATGTACGGGTGGAGAGGAGGGATCATATCGCTCAGGTAGGTAGGTGACACATGTACGGGGGGAGAGGAGGGATCAGACCGCTCAGGTAGGTGGGTGACACATGTACGGGTGGAGAGGAGGGATCAGACCGCTCAGGTAGGTGGGTGACACATGTACGGGTGGAGAGGAGGGATCAGACCGCTCAGGTAGGTAGGTGACACATGTACAGGTGGAGAGGAGGGATCATATCGCTCAGGTAGGTAGGTGACACATGTACGGGGGGAGAGGAGGGATCAGACCGCTCAGGTAGGTAGGTGACACATGTACAGGTGGAGAGGAGGGATCATATCGCTCAGGTAGGTAGGTGACACATGTACGGGTGGAGAGGAGGGATCAGACCGCTCAGGTAGGTAGGTGACACATGTACGGGTGGAGAGGAGGGATCAGACCGCTCAGGTAGGTAGGTGACACATGTACGGGTGGAGAGGAGGGATCAGACCGCTCAGGTAGGTAGGTGGCACATGTACAGGTGGAGAGAAGTGTGCCCTCCTCTTGGTGCGGCCCTGCTTCTCTTGTCGCGGCGCTCCTCCTTTTGGCGTGGCGCGGCACTCATCTCTTGGCGTGGCGCTCCTCCTCCTCTCTTGGCGCGGCACTCCTCATCTCTTGGTGCGGCGCTTCTCCTCCTCTCTTGGCGTGGCGCTCTTCCTCTCTTGGCGCGGCGCTCCTCCTCTCTTGGCGCGGCGCTCCTCCTCTCTTGGCGCGGCGCTCCTCCTCTCTTGGCGCGGCGCTCCTCCTCCTCTCTTGGCGCGGCGCTCCTCCTCTCTTGGTGCGGCACTCATCTCTTGGCGTGGCGCTCTTCCTCTTTTGGCGCAGCCCTCCTCCTCTTGGCACGGCACTCCTCATCTCTTGTTGCGGCACTCATCTCTTGGCGTGGCGCTCCTCCTCCTCTCTTGGCGCGGCACTGCTCATCTCTTGGCGCGGCGCTTCTCCTCCTCTCTTGGCGTGGCGCTCTTCCTCTCTTGGCGCGGCGCTCCTCCTCTCTTGGCGCGGCGCTCCTCCTCTCTTGGCGCGGCGCTCCTCCTCTCTTGGCGCGGCGCTCCTCCTCCTCTCTTGGCGCGGCGCTCCTCCTCTCTTGGTGCGGCACTCATCTCTTGGCGTGGCGCTCTTCCTCTCTTGGCGCAGCCCTCCTTCTCTTGGCACGGCACTCCTCATCTCTTGTTGCGGCACTCATCTCTTGGCGTGGCGCTCCTCCTCCTCTCTTGGCGCGGCACTCCTCATCTCTTGGTGCGGCGCTTCTCCTCCTCTCTTGGCGTGGCGCTCTTCCTCTCTTGGCGCGGCGCTCCTCCTCTCTTGGCGCGGCGCTCCTCCTCTCTTGGCGCGGCGCTCCTCCTCTCTTGGCGCGGCGCTCCTCCTCCTCTCTTGGCGCGGCGCTCCTCCTCTCTTGGTGCGGCACTCATCTCTTGGCGTGGCGCTCTTCCTCTTTTGGCGCAGCCCTCCTCCTCTTGGCACGGCACTCCTCATCTCTTGTTGCGGCACTCATCTCTTGGCGTGGCGCTCCTCCTCCTCTCTTGGCGCGGCACTGCTCATCTCTTGGCGCGGCGCTCCTCCTCTCTTGGCGCGGCGCTCCTCCTCTCTTGGCGCGGCGCTCCTCCTCTCTTGGCGTGGCGCTCCTCCTCCTCTCTTGGCGTGGCGCTCCTCCTCCTCTCTTGGCGTGGCGCTCCTCCTCCTCTCTTGGCGTGGCGCTCCTCCTCCTCTCTTGGCGTGGCGCTCCTCCTTCTCTCTTGGCGTGGCGCTCCTCCTCCTCTCTTGGCGTGGCGCTCCTCCTCCTCTCTTGGCGCGGCGCTCCTCCTCCTCCTCATTGCGTGGCGCTCCTCCTCTCTTGGCGTGGTGCTCCTCCTCCTCCTCATGGCGTGGCGCTCCTCCTCTCTTGGCGCGGCGCTCCTCCTCCTCCTCCTCTCTCGGCGCGGCGCTCCTCCTCTATGTCTTGGACTGCTCTCCAGGAGGACTCGGCTTTTCTCGGAGAAGAGCTCCAGCAGGAAGATGTTATTTATTTAGTCTCAGTGGAGTGTCAGCTCTCCGACATTCCCCACCTTCCTGTACAGATATATATAGACCGGGATACGCTGTATACTCCTCCCGGGCTGGGGGGAGGGCAGCCAATACTCTGATCAGGGGCCCTTCCATTCTTGGCCCGCAGCTCTCCACCAAGTACAACAAGGCCACCCGTCATACTGGAGCCGCGGTGGGCGTCTCCCCAGTGCAGGCTGGAAGGAGAGATGGCGGCACACAGAGCGGCACACAGAGTGAGCGGAGGACGAAGAAGGAGGAGCACCACAAGACCACCCATGTTGTGTAGGGAGGTCCTGGGAGCCGCCCACCATCCCTACATTGCCTCACCAATAACCGGGGCCACCAATAGGAGGATGGAGGCAGCACTCCTATATGGGGCCCGGGAGTGGGGGAGGGGGAGGGGCCCCATGATTTCTAGAGACAGCCCTACATATCTATGAAGGGGTCAAAGAGATGATGTCCTCCAAACACTAATCCGGACCCCAACCCCAACCATGACCCTGACCTCCTAACCCTGACCCTAACCCTACCCTATACATGACCCTAACCTCCTGACCCTGACCCTACCCTATACATGACCCTAACCTCCTGACCCTGACCCTACCCTATACATGACCCTAACCTCCTGACCCTGACCCTAACCCTACCCTATACATGACCCTAACCTCCTGACCCTAACCCTACCTTATACATGACCCTAACCTTCTGACCCTGACCCTACCCTATACATGACCCTAACCTCCTGACCCTGACCCTACCTTATACATGACCCTAACCTCCTGACCCTGACCCTAACCCTACCCTATACATGACCCTAACCTCCTGACCCTAACCCTACCTTATACATGACCCTAACCTCCTGACCCTGACCCTACCCTATACATGACCCTAACCTCCTGACCCTGACCCTACCTTATACATGACCCTAACCTCCTGACCCTGACCCTAACCCTACCCTATACATGACCCTAACCTCCTGACCCTAACCCTACCTTATACATGACCCTAACCTTCTGACCCTGACCCTACCCTATACATGACCCTAACCTCCTAACCCTGATCCTGCCCCTAACCCTGACCCTAGTGTCCAAACCTGACCCTACCCTATACATGACCCTAACCTCCTAACCCTGCCCCTAACCCTGATCCTAGTGTCCAAACCTGACCCTACCCTATACATGACCCTGACCTCCTTACCCTGACCCTAACCCTGATCCTAGTGTCCAAACCTGACCCTACCCTATACATGACCCTAACCTCCTGACCCTAACCCTACCTTATACATGACCCTAACCTCCTAACCCTGACCCCGACCATGGCTCTAATATCTGAACCTGACCATGACCCTTCTCTATACATGACCCTAACCTCCTGACCCTGACCATGGCTCTAATGTCTGAACCTGACCCTGACCCTACACATGACCCTAATCTCCTGACCCTGACCCTAACCCTACCCTATACATGACCCTAACCTCCTAACCCTGACCCTAGTGTGCAAACCCGATCCTACCCTATACATGACCCTAACCTCCTGACCCTACCCTATACATGACCCTAACCTCCTGACCCTGACCCTACCCTATACATGACCCTAACCTCCTAACCCTGACCCTGCCCCTAGTGTTCAAACCCGACCCTACCCTATACATGACCCTAACCCTGACCCTGCCCCTAACCCTGATCCTAGTGTCCAAACCCGACCCTACCCTATACATGACCCTGACCTCCTAACCCTGACCCTGCCCCTAACCCTGATCCTAGTGTCCAAACCTGACCCTACCCTATACATGACCCTGACCTCCTAACCCTGACCCTGCCCCTAACCCTGCCCCTAGTGTCCAAACCCGACCCTACCCTATACATGACCCTAACCTCCTAACCCCGACCCTGCCCCTAGTGTTCAAACCCGACCCTACCCTATACATAACCCTAACCTCCTAACCCTGACCATGGCTCTAATGTCTGAACTTGACCCTGCCCCTGACCCTAGTGTCCAAACCCGACCCTACCCTATACATGACCCTAACCTCCTAACCCTGACCCTGCCCCTAACCCTGATCCTAGTGTCCAAACCTGACCCTACCATATACATGACCCTGACCTCCTAACCCTGCCCCTGCCCCTAACCCTAGTGTCAAAACCTGTCCCTACCCTATACATGACCCTAACCTCCTAACCCTGACCCTGCCCCTGACCCTAGTGTCCAAACCTGACCCTACCCTATACATGACCCTAACCTCCTAACTCTGACCCTGCCCCTGGTGTCCAAACCTGACCCTACCCTATACATGACCCTAACCTCCTAACCCTGCCCCTAGTGTCCAAACCTGACCCTATACATGACCCTAACCTCCTAACCCTGACCCTAACCCTGCCCCTAGTGTCCAAACCTGACCCTATACATGAACCTAACCTCCTGACCCTGCCCCTGACCCTAGTGTCCAAACCCGACCCTACCCTATACATGACCCTAACCTCCTAACCCTGACCCTGACCCTAGTGTCCAAACCCGACCCTACCCTATACATGACCCTAATCTCCTGACCCTGCCCCTAACCCTGACCCTAGTGTCCAAACCTGACCCTACCCTATACATGACCCTGTCCTCCTAACCCTGACCCTGCCCCTAACCCTGACCCTAGTGTCCAAACCTGACCCTACCCTATACATGACCCTGACCTCCTAACCCTGCCCCTGCCCCTAGTGTCCAAACCCGACCCTACCCTATACATGACCCTAACCTCCTAACCCCGACCCTAACCCTGATCCTAGTGTCCAAACCCGACCCTACCCTATACATGACCCTAACCTCCTGACCCTGACCATGGCTCTAATGTCTGAACCTGACCCTGCCCCTGACCCTAGTGTCCAAACCCGACCCTACCCTATACATGACCCTAACCTCCTAACCCTGACCCTAGTGTCCAAACCCGACCCTACCCTTAACCTTGACCCTAACCTCCTGACCCTGACCATGGCTCTAATGTCTGAACTTGACCCTGCCCCTAACCCTAGTGTCCAAACCCGAGCCTACCCTATACATGACCCTAACCTCCTAACCCTGACCCTGCCCCTAACCCTGACCCTAGTGTCCAAACCTGTCCCTACCCTATACATGACCCTAACCTCCTAACCCTGACCCTAGTGTCCAAACCCGACCCTACCCTATACATGACCCTAACCTCCTAACCCTGACCCTAGTGTCCAAACCTGACCCTACCCTATATATGACCCTAACCTCCTAACTCTGACCCTGCCCCTGACCCTAGTGTCCAAACCCGACCCTACCCTATACATGACCCTAACCTCCTAACCCTGACCCTGCCCCTGGTGTCCAAACCTGACCCTACCCTATACATGACCCTAACCTCCTAACTCTGACCCTGCCCCTAGTGTCCAAACCCGACCCTACCCTATACATGACCCTAACCTCCTAACCCTGACCCTAGTGTCCAAACCCGACCCTACCCTATACATGACCCTAACCTCCTAACCCTGACCCTAGTGTCCAAACCCGACCCTACCCTATACATGACCCTAACCTCCTAACCCTGACCCTGCCCCTAACCCTGACCCTAGTGTCCAAACCCGACCCTACCCTATACATGACCCTAACCCCCTAACCATGTCCCTAGTGTCCGAACCTGATCCTACCCTATACATGACCCTAACCTCCTGACCCTGACCATGGCTCTAATGTCTGAACTTGACCCTGCCCCTGACCCTAGTGTCCAAATCCGACCCTACCTTATACATGACCCTAACCTCCTGACTCTGACCCTAACCTTAGTGTCCAAACCCGACCCTACTCATGACCCTAACCTCCTGACCCTGCCCCTAACAATGACCCTAGTGTCCAAACCCGAGCCTACCCTATACATGACCCTAACCTCCTGACCCTGACCCTAGTGTCCAAACCTGACCCTACCCTATACATGACCCTAACCCCCTAACCCTGACCCTAGTGTCCAAACCTGATCCTACCCTATACATGACCCTAACCCCCTAACTCTGACCCTAGTGTCCAAACCCGACCCTACCCTATACATGACCCTGACCCTAACCCTGACCCTAGTATCCAAACCCGACCCTATCCTATACATGACCCTAACCCCCTAACCATGTCCCTAGTGTCCGAACCTGACCCTACCCTATACATGACCCAAACCTCCTAACCCTGACCCTAACCCTACCCTATACATGACCCTAACCTCCTAACCCTGACCCTAACCCCAGTGTCCAAACCTGATCCTACTCTATACATGACCCTAACCTTCTAAACCTAACCATGATCCCAACCTCCTAACCCTGACCCTAATCATGGCTCTAATGTCTGAACCTGACCTTATCCTGACTCTGGCTATAACCCCTAACCCTGCCCCTAGTGTCCAAACCTGATCCTACCCTATACATGACCCTAACCTCCAAAACCTAACCCTAACCCTGACCCTAATGTTCAAACCTGATCCTACCCTAATCATGATCCTAACTGTCTAACCCTGACCTTAACCTAATTATGAGCCTAACCCCCTAACCCTGACCCTACCCGAACTATGACTCTAGCCCTGACCCTAAACATGGTCCTAACTACTTAATCCAGATTCAAACCCCCTAAACCTGGCTCTACTATGATCCTAACTAACCCCCAACACCCTAATCCTGATCCTACTATAAAACTCGACCCCTATATCTGAACCTGAACCTGACCCTACCCTAACTATGACTCTATTAACTGATAAACCTAATCCCGCTCCTAACCCCCTAAACCTGACCCATATATCCGTACCTGACCCTATCCTAACTATGACTATAACGCTCACCCTAATCCTTCCCCTAACCCCAATGTCCGAACCTGACCCTATGACTCCTACCCTAACTATGACTCTAACCCTGACCCTAATAAAGATCTTAACCCCAACCCCCTAACCCAGATCATACCTTATTCCTGATCCTAATCATCGTCCTTACCCCCTAAACCTGACCCTGCCCTATGACTCAATCCCCGACTCTAATCATGGTCCTAACTGCTTAACCCCGACCCTAACTCCCTAAACCTGACCCTTATATCTGAACCTGACCCTACCCCAACTATGATTCTGATAACCCTGAACCTAATCATGGTCCTAACTGCTTAACCCCGACCCTAACTCTGATCCCGCCTAATCCTGACCCTAATCCCACCTAATTCTAATCCTGACCCTGATCCCACCTAATCCTGACCCTAACCCTGATACCACCTAATCCTGACCCTAACCCTGATCCCACCTAATCCTGACCCTAACTCCCTAAACCTGACCCTTATATCTGAACCTGACCCTACCCCAACTATGATTCTGATAACCCTGAACCTAATCATGGTCCTAACTGCCTAAACCTGACCCTTATATCCGAACCTGACCCTAATAATAACTAACCCCAACCCCCTAATCCTCACCCTAACTCTGATCCCACCTAATCCTGACCCTAATCCCACCTAATTCTAATCCTGACCCTGATACCACCTAATCCCAACCGTAACCCTGATCCCACCTAATCCTGACCCTAACCCTGATCCCACCTAATCCTGACCCTAACCCTGATCCCGCCTAATCCTGACCCCAATCCCACCTAATTCTAATCCTGACCCTAATCCCACCTAATTCTAATCCTGACCCTAATCCCACCTAATTCTAATCCTGACCCTACCTTAATTCTGATCCTAACCCTGATCCCACCTAATCCTGACCCTAACCCTGATCCCACCTAATCCTGACATAACCCTGATCCCTCCTAATTCTGACCCTAACCCTGATCCCACCTAATCCTGACCCTAACCCTGATCCCACCTAATCCTGATCCCACCTAATCCTGACCCTAACCCTGATACCACCTAATCCTGACCTAACCCTGATCCCACCTAATCCTGACCCTAACCCTGATCCCACCTAATCCTGACCCTAACCCTGATCCCACCTAATCCTGATCCCACCTAATCCTGACCCTAACCCTGATACCACCTAATCCTGACCTAACCCTGATCCCACCTAATCCTGACCTAACCCTGATCCCACCTAATCCTGACCCTAACCCTGATCCCTCCTAATTCTGACCCTAACCCTGATCCCACCTAATCCTGACCTAACCCTGATCCCACCTAATCCTGACCCTAACCCTGATCCCACCTAATCCTGACCCTAACCCTGATCCCTCCTAATTCTGACCCTAACCCTGATCCCACCTAATCCTGACCTAACCCTGATCCCACCTAATCCTGACCCTAACCCTGATCCCACCTAATCCTGACCCTAACCCTGATCCCACCTAATCCTGACCTAACCCTGATCCCACCTAATCCTGACCCTAACCCTGATCCCACCTAATCCTGACCCTAACCCTGATCCCACCTAATCCTGACCCTAACCCTGATCCCACCTAATCCTGACCTAACCCTGATCCCACCTAATCCTGACCCTAACCCTGATCCCACCTAATCCTGATCCCACCTAATCCTGACCCTAACCCTGATACCACCTAATCCTGACCTAACCCTGATCCCACCTAATCCTGACCTAACCCTGATCCCACCTAATCCTGACCTAACCCTGATCCCACCTAATCCTGACCCTAACCCTGATCCCTCCTAATTCTGACCCTAACCCTGATCCCACCTAATCCTGACCTAACCCTGATCCCACCTAATCCTGACCCTAACCCTGATCCCACCTAATCCTGACCCTAACCCTGATCCCTCCTAATTCTGACCCTAACCCTGATCCCACCTAATCCTGACCTAACCCTGATCCCACCTAATCCTGACCCTAACCCTGATCCCACCTAATCCTGACCCTAACCCTGATCCCACCTAATCCTGACCCTAACCCTGATCCCACCTAATCCTGACCTAACCCTGATCCCACCTAATCCTGACCCTAACCCTGATCCCACCTAATCCTGACCCTAACCCTGATCCCACCTAATCCTGACCCTAACCCTGATCCCACCTAATCCTGACCTAACCCTGATCCCACCTAATCCTGACCCTAATCCTGATCCCACCTAATCCTGACCCTAACCCTGATCCCACCTAATCCTGACCTAACCCTGATCCCACCTAATCCTGACCTAACCCTGATCCCACCTAATCCTGACCTAACCCTGATCCCACCTAATCCTGACCTAACCCTGATCCCCCCTAATCCTAACCCTGATCCCACCTAATCCTGACCTAACCCTGATACCACCTAATCCTGACCTAACCCTGATCCCACCTAATCCTGACCTAACCCTGATCCCACCTAATCCTGACCCTAACCCTGATCCCTCCTAATTCTGACCCTAACCCTGATCCCACCTAATCCTGACCTAACCCTGATCCCACCTAATCCTGACCCTAACCCTGATCCCACCTAATCCTGACCCTAACCCTGATCCCTCCTAATTCTGACCCTAACCCTGATCCCACCTAATCCTGACCTAACCCTGATCCCACCTAATCCTGACCCTAACCCTGATCCCACCTAATCCTGACCCTAACCCTGATCCCACCTAATCCTGACCTAACCCTGATCCCACCTAATCCTGACCCTAACCCTGATCCCACCTAATCCTGACCCTAACCCTGATCCCACCTAATCCTGACCCTAACCCTGATCCCACCTAATCCTGACCTAACCCTGATCCCACCTAATCCTGACCCTAATCCTGATCCCACCTAATCCTGACCCTAACCCTGATCCCCCCTAATCCTGACCTAACCCTGATCCCACCTAATCCTGACCTAACCCTGATCACACTTTAATTCTGACCCTAACCCTGATCACACTTTAATTCTGACCCTAACCCTGATCACACTTTAATCCTGACCTTAATGTCCGAATCTGACCCTAATCACAGACCCTCTAATGAGCTGCCCCCTAGCTGGTTGAGGCGGGTGCGATCTGCGTGTCCCGCCCTGGTCTCCTCTCTGCTCTCAGGATGGGGGGGTCAGATAGTGAGGAAAGGGACTCAGCATGGGAAACATAAATCTCCCCTCCCCTCCCCCCTCCGGACGCTCCAACAGGATCTGTAATCAGAGAAAACTCTTCACACCCTCCTCATCACTGGAGGGGGGGGAGGGGGGGGTCCTGACACCCCCGGAGTGCAAGAATCCACACTCAGCTCCACCCGCCGGGGTCACGGTGTACAGCGGCAATAGAGGGGCTGCTGCGGTGTTCTCCTTTACACACAAGAATTGGGAAGTGAGAGGTGGGCGTGCCCCTCCCCCTCATTGTTCCCGGGCGGGGGAGGAAGGAACCCTCCCTGGTGAGGAAATGTCTCACTCCTTCCAGAGGAGGCCGAGGCGATGATGTCATCGCAGGACGGGACAGGACGGGGTTAATAACCGACACCTGCCTGCCGCACCTGTGCCGGCCCCGCCCACTCTCATCGCGCCACGCCCGACAGGCAAACACTGCACAGAGCTCTTCTAATAAAGGAGCCCTCCGCCCCACACCTCCCTTCTAATAAAGGAGCCCTCCACCCCAAACCTCTCTTCTAATAAAGGAGCCCTCCGCCCCAAACCTCTCTTCTAATAAAGGAGCCCTCCGCCCCAAACCTCTCTTCAAATAAAGGAGCCCTCCGCACCACACCTCTCTTCTAATAAAGGAGCCCTCCGCCCCCAAACCTCTCTTCTAATAAAGGAGCCCTCCGCCCCAAACCTCTCTTCTAATAAAGGAGCCCTCCGCCCCCAAACCTCTCTTCTAATAAAGGAGCCCTCCGCCCCAAACCTCTCTTCAAATAAAGGAGCCCTCCGCCCCAAACCTCTCTTCTAATAAAGGAGCCCTCCGCCCCAAACCTCTCTTCTAATAAAGGAATCCTCCACCCCACATCTCTCTTCTAATAAATGAGCCCTCCACCCCAAACCTTCTCTAATAAAGGAGCCCTCCGCCCCAAACCATAAAGAAGCCCTCCGCCCCAAACCATAAAGGAGTCCTCTGCCCCAAGCTTCTCTTCTAATAAAGGAGTCCTCCGCCCCAAACCTCTCTTCTAATAAAGGAGCCCTCCGCCCCAAACCTCTCTTCTAATAAAGGAGCCCTCCGCCCCACACCTCTCTTCTAATAAAGGAGCCCTCCGCCCCACACCTCTCTTCTAATAAAGGAGCCCTCCGCCTCTCTTCTAATAAAGGAGCCCTCCGCCCCAAACCTCTCTTCTAATAAAGGAGCCCTCCGCCCCAAACCTCTCTTCTAATAAAGGAGCCCTCCGCCCCACACCTCTCTTCTAATAAAGGAGCCCTCCGCCCCAAACCTCTCTTCTAATAAAGGAGCCCTCCGCCCCACACCTCTCTTCTAATAAAGGAGCCCTCCGCCCCACACCTCTCTTCTAATAAAGGAGCCCTCCGCCCCAAACCTCTCTTCTAATAAAGGAGCCCTCCGCCCCACACCTCTCTTCTAATAAAGGAGCCCTCCGCCCCACACCTCTCTTCTAATAAAGGAGCCCTCCGCCCCACACCTCTCTTCTAATAAAGGAGCCCTCCGCCTCTCTTCTAATAAAGGAGCCCTCCACCCCAAACAATAAAAGGAGTCCTCCGCCCCACACCTCTCTTCTAATAAAGGAGCCCTCCGCCCCAAACCTCTCTTCTAATAAAGGAGCCCTCCGCCCCACACCTCTCTTCTAATAAAGGAGCCCTCCGCCCCAAACCTCTCTTCTAATAAAGGAGCCCTCCGCCCCAAACCTCTCTTCTAATAAAGGAGCCCTCCGCCCCACACCTCTCTTCTAATTAAGGAGCCCTTCCGCCCCACACCTCTCTTCTAATAAAGGAGCCCTCCGCCCCACACCTCTCTTCTAATAAAGGAGCCCTCCGCCCCAAACCTCCCTTCTAATAAAGGAGCCCTCCGCCCCACACCTCTCTTCTAATAAAGGAGCCCTCCGCCCCAAACCTCTCTTCTAATAAAGGAGCCCTCCGCCCCACACCTCTCTTCTAATAAAGGAGCCCTCCGCCTCTCTTCTAATAAAGGAGCCCTCCACCCCAAACAATAAAAGGAGTCCTCCGCCCCAAACCTCTCTTCTAATAAAGGAGCCCTCCGCCCCAAACCTCTCTTCTAATAAAGGAGCCCTCCGCCCCAAACCTCTCTTCTAATAAAGGAGCCCTCCACCCCAAACCATAAAGAAGCCCTCCGCCCCACACCTCTCTTCTAATAAAGGAGCCCTCCGCCCCACACCTCTCTTCTAATAAAGGAGCCCTCCGCCTCTCTTCTAATAAAGGAGCCCTCCACCCCAAACAATAAAAGGAGTCCTCCGCCCCAAACCTCTCTTCTAATAAAGGAGCCCTCCGCCCCAAACCTCTCTTCTAATAAAGGAGCACTCCACCCCACACCTCTCTTCTAATAAAGGAGCCTTCCACCCCAAACAATAAAGGAGCCCTCCGCCCCAAACCTCTCTTCTAATAAAGGAGTCCTCCGCCCCAAACCTCTCTTCTAATAAAGGAGCCCTCCGCCCCAAACCTCCCTTCTAATAAAAGGAGCCCTCCGCCCCAAACCTCTCTTCTAATAAAAGGAGCCCTCCGCCCCAAACCTCTCTTCTAATAAAAAGGAGCCCTCCGCCCCAAACCTCTCTTCTAATAAAAAGGAGCCCTCCGCCCCAAACCTCTCTTCTAATAAAGGAGCCCTCCGCCCCAAACCTCTCTTCTAATAAAGGAGCCCTCCGCCTCTCTTCTAATAAGGGAGCCCTCCACCCCACACCTCTCTTCTAATAAAGGAGCCCTCCGCCCCAAACCTCTCTTCTAATAAAGGAGCCCTCCGCCCCAAACCTCTCTTCTAATAAAGGAGCCCTCCGCCCCAAACCTCCCTTCTAATAAAAGGAGCCCTCCGCCCCAAACCTCTCTTCTAATAAAAGAGCCCTCCGCCCCACACCTCTCTTCTAATAAAGGAGCCCTCCACCCCAAACCTCTCTTCTAATAAAAAGGAGCCCTCCGCCCCACACCTCTCTTCTAATAAAGGAGCCCTCCGCCCCACACCTCTCTTCTAATAAAGGAGCCCTCCGCCTCTCTTCTAATAAAGGAGCCCTCCGCCCCAAACCTCTCTTCTAATAAAGGAGCCCTCCGCCCCAAACCTCTCTTCTAATAAAGGAGCCCTCCGCCCCACACCTCTCTTCTAATAAAGGAGCCCTCCACCCCAAACCTCTCTTCTAATAAAAAGGAGCCCTCCGCCCCACACCTCTCTTCTAATAAAGGAGCCCTCCACCCCAAACCTCTCTTCTAATAAAAAGGAGCCCTCCACCCCAAACCTCTCTTCTAATAAAAAGGAGCCCTCCGCCCCACACCTCTCTACTAATAAAGGAGCCCTCCGCCCCAAACCTCTCTTCTAATAAAGGAGCCCTCCGCCCCAAACCTCTCTTCTAATAAAGGAGCCCTCCGCCCCAAACCAAAAAGGAGCCCTCCACCCCAAACCTCTCTTCTAATAAAAAGGAGCCCTCCGCCCCACACCTCTCTTCTAATAAAGGAGCCCTCCGCCCCAAACCTCTCTACTAATAAAGGAGCCCTCCGCCCCACACCTCTCTACTAATAAAGGAGCCCTCCGCCCCAAACCTCTCTTCTAATAAAGGAGCCCTCCGCCCCAAACCAAAAAGGAGCCCTCCACCCCAAACCTCTCTTCTAATAAAAAGGAGCCCTCCGCCCCACACCTCTCTTCTAATAAAGGAGCCCTCCGCCCCAAACCTCTCTTCTAATAAAGGAGCCCTCCGCCCCAAACCTCTCTTCTAATAAAGGAGCCCTCCGCCTCTCTTCTAATAAAGGAGCCCTCCGCCCCAAACCTCTCTTCTAATAAAGGAGCCCTCCGCCCCAAACCTCTCTTCTAATAAAGGAGCCCTCCGCCCCAAACCTCTCTTCTAATAAAAAGGAGCCCTCCGCCCCACACCTCTCTTCTAATAAAGGAGCCCTCCGCCCCACACCTCTCTTCTAATAAAAAGGAGAAGGAGCCCTCCGCCCCAAACCTCTCTACTAATAAAGGAGCCCTCCGCCCCAAACCTCTCTACTAATAAAGGAGCCCTCCGCCCCAAACCTCTCTTCTAATAAAGGAGCCCTCCGCCCCAAACCTCTCTTCTAATAAAGGAGCCCTCCGCCCCAAACCAAAAAGGATTCCTCTGCCCCAAGCTTCTCTTCTAATAAAAGGAGCCCTCCGCCCCAAACCTCTCTTCTAATAAAGGAGCCCTCCGCCCCAAACCTCTCTTCTAATAAAGGAGCCCTCCGCCCCACACCTCTCTTCTAATAAAGGAGCCCTCCGCCCCAAACCAAAAAGGAGTCCTCTGCCCCAAGCTTCTCTTCTAATAAAAGGAGCCCTCCGCCCCAAACCTCTCTTCTAATAAAGGAACCCTCCGCCCCAAACCTCTCTTCTAATAAAGGAGCCCTCCGCCCCAAACCATAAAGGAGCCCTCCGCCTCTCTTCTAATAAAGGAGCCCTCCGCCCCACACCTCTCTTCTAATAAAAAGGAGCCCTCCGCCCCACACCTCTCTTCTAATAAAAAGGAGCCCTCCGCCCCAAACCATAATAGAGCCCTCCGCCCCAAACCTCTCTTCTAATAAAAGGAGCCCTCCGCCCCAATCCTCTCTTCTAATAAAGGAGCCCTCCACCCCAAACAATAAAGGAGTCCTCCGCCCCAAACCTCTCTTCTAATAAAGGAGCCCTCCGCCCCAAACCTCCCTTCTAATAAAAGGAGCCCTCCGCCCCAATCCTCTCTTCTAATAAAGGAGCCCTCCACCCCAAACAATAAAGGAGTCCTCCGCCCCAAACCTCTCTTCTAATAAAGGAGCCCTCCGCCCCAAACCTCTCTTCTAATAAAGGAGCCCTCCACCCCAAACAATAAAGGAGTCCTCCGCCCCAAACCTCCCTTCTAATAAAAGGAGCCCTCCGCCCCAAACCTCTCTTCTAATAAAGGAGCCCTCCACCCCAAACAATAAAGGAGTCCTCCGCCCCAAACCTCTCTTCTAATAAAGGAGCCCTCCGCCCCAAACCTCTCTTCTAATAAAGGAGCCCTCCTCCTAATTACCATGCAGTCTGAGCTGGCTATATACTGACAATGTTTCTGGGCCAGTGACTGGGGGGGGGGGGGGGGGGAGGATCGGGGGTAACCCAGCTTACAGGTGGAGAACTGAGGAGAGGGTACTCACCCTGACCACTTCCTGGGGGGTCACTGCACGCCCCTCACCGACACTCAGCTGAGGGAACACCTCCCAATACGGAGTCTGATCCGAGACGGGGAGCACCAGACCTGCATGGGGGACACAAGACACACAATCAGAGGGATGGATGGATGGATTGGAGGATGGATGGATGGATGGATGGATGGATGAATGGATATTCCCTCTGCAATGTGGTGGAATATGGAGAGATGTGATTGGTGGCACTCATTGGGAGGGGATGGGGGGTCCCGGCGGGGGAATTCCTGACATCACATTCTTCAAGTTAGAGACAATCGGGAGGGGCGAGGTGTCCCATCTGGAGGATCGGGAGGGGCGAGGTGTCCCATCTGGAGGATCGGGAGGGGCGGGTGTCCCATCTGGAGGATCGGGAGGGGCGGGGTGTCCCATCTGGAGGATCGGGAGGGGCAGGGTGTCCCATCTGGAGGATCGGGAGGGGCCCCCACCCAAGACCAGCTGTGCAGTGACTTCTCCCTCTATGAACCTTGGAAATTTCCGGGAATACAGCCACCCCCCCTCCCCCCATCTACAGCGGCACTCTGCCAACCTTCCCAGAGTTGGAGGAACATCCAGGACATCGGACGACAGGCTGGAGGAATTAAAGGGTAACTCTGGAGACAGAAATAGTGCAACCCAACAGATACACTGTAACTCAATGGAGGAAGACAACGCTCCCCACCTCCTGCAATTCTACAGACTTCGTGTCACCGCCCAACCCCTTCAGGGATAAGAGTGACCAACACCTCCCTGGTGTCACCTGCGGGTAGCTCAGCACCCGGAAACACCAACCCCCCCTCCCCCCATCCCACAGAGGGGTCATTACAGGCAAATCCAGACCATATCTGTGGAATGAGTCTGAACCTGTCCTGGTGACGCCAAGATTAGAGGAGAACGGGTGTCACCAGGACAGAAGACATGAGGAGAACGGGTGTCACCAGGACAGAAGACATGAGGGGAACGGGTGTCACCAGGACAGAAGACATGAGGGGAACGGGTGTCACCAGGACAGAAGACATGAGGAGAACGGGTGTCACCAGGACAGAAGACATGAGGAGAACGGATGTCACCAGGACAGAAGACATGAGGGGAACGGGTGTCACCAGGACAGAAGACATGAGGGGAACGGGTGTCACCAGGACAGAAGACATGAGAGGAACGGGTGTCACCAGGACAGAAGACATGAGGGGAACGGGTGTCACCAGGACAGAAGACATGAGGAGAACGGGTGTCACCAGGACAGAAGACATGAGGAGAACGGATGTCACCAGGACAGAAGACATGAGGGGAACGGGTGTCACCAGGACAGAAGACATGAGGGGAACGGGTGTCACCAGGACAGAAGACATGAGGAGAACGGGTGTCACCAGGACAGAAGACATGAGGGGAACGGGTGTCACCAGGACAGAAGACATGAGGAGAACGGGTGTCACCAGGACAGAAGACATGAGGGGAACGGGTGTCACCAGGACAGAAGACATGAGGAGAACGGGTGTCACCAGGACAGAAGACATGAGGGGAACGGGTGTCACCAGGACAGAAGACATGAGGAGAACGGGTGTCACCAGGACAGAAGACATGAGGAGAACGGGTGTCACCAGGACAGAAGACATGAGGGGAACGGGTGTCACCAGGACAGAAGACATGAGGGGAACGGGTGTCACCAGGACAGAAGACATGAGGAGAACGGGTGTCACCAGGACAGAAGACATGAGGGGAACGGGTGTCACCAGGACAGAAGACATGAGGAGAACGGGTGTCACCAGGACAGAAGACATGAGGGGAACGGGTGTCACCAGGACAGAAGACATGAGGAGAACGGGTGTCACCAGGACAGAAGACATGAGGAGAACGGGTGTCACCAGGACAGAAGACATGAGGGGAACGGGTGTCACCAGGACAGAAGACATGAGGAGAACGGGTGTCACCAGGACAGAAGACATGAGGGGAACGGGTGTCACCAGGACAGAAGACATGAGGGGAACGGGTGTCACCAGGACAGAAGACATGAGGAGAACGGATGTCACCAGGACAGAAGACAAGAGGAGAACGGGTGTCACCAGGACAGAAGACATGAGGAGAACGGGTGTCACCGGGACAGAAGACATGAGGGGAACGGGTGTCACCAGGACAGAAGACATGAGGAGAACGGGTGTCACCAGGACAGAAGACATGAGGGGAACGGGTGTCACCAGGACAGAAGACATGAGGGGAACGGGTGTCACCGGGACAGAAGACATGAGGGGAACGGGTGTCACCAGGACAGAAGACATGAGGGGAACGGGTGTCACCAGGACAGAAGACATGAGGGGAACGGGTGTCACCAGGACAGAAGACATGAGGAGAACGGATGTCACCAGGACAGAAGACATGAGGGGAACGGGTGTCACCAGGACAGAAGACATGAGGAGAACGGGTGTCACCAGGACAGAAGACATGAGGAGAACAGGTGTCACCAGGACAGAAGACATGAGGAGAACGGGTGTCACCAGGACAGAAGACATGAGGGGAACGGGTGTCACCAGGACAGAAGACATGAGGAGAACGGGTGTCACCAGGACAGAAGACATGAGGAGAACGGGTGTCACCAGGACAGAAGACATGAGGAGAACAGGTGTCACCAGGACAGAAGACATGAGGAGAACGGGTGTCACCAGGACAGAAGACATGAGGGGAACGGGTGTCACCAGGACAGAAGACATGAGGGGAACGGGTGTCACCAGGACAGAAGACATGAGGGGAACGGGTGTCACCAGGACAGAAGACATGAGGAGAACGGGTGTCACCAGGACAGAAGACATGAGGAGAACGGATGTCACCAGGACAGAAGACATGAGGGGAACGGGTGTCACCAGGACAGAAGACATGAGGGGAACGGGTGTCACCAGGACAGAAGACATGAGGAGAACGGGTGTCACCAGGACAGAAGACATGAGGGGAACGGGTGTCACCAGGACAGAAGACATGAGGGGAACGGGTGTCACCAGGACAGAAGACATGAGGAGAACGGATGTCACCAGGACAGAAGACAAGAGGAGAACGGGTGTCACCAGGACAGAAGACATGAGGAGAACGGGTGTCACCGGGACAGAAGACATGAGGGGAACGGGTGTCACCAGGACAGAAGACATGAGGAGAACGGGTGTCACCAGGACAGAAGACATGAGGGGAACGGGTGTCACCAGGACAGAAGACATGAGGAGAACGGGTGTCACCAGGACAGAAGACATGAGGGGAACGGGTGTCACCAGGACAGAAGACATGAGGGGAACGGGTGTCACCAGGACAGAAGACATGAGGAGAACGGGTGTCACCAGGACAGAAGACATGAGGAGAACGGATGTCACCAGGACAGAAGACATGAGGGGAACGGGTGTCACCAGGACAGAAGACATGAGGGGAACGGGTGTCACCAGGACAGAAGACATGAGGAGAACGGGTGTCACCAGGACAGAAGACATGAGGAGAACGGGTGTCACCAGGACAGAAGACATGAGGAGAACGGGTGTCACCAGGACAGAAGACATGAGGAGAACGGGTGTCACCAGGACAGAAGACATGAGGAGAACGGGTGTCACCGGGGCAGAAGACATGAGGAGAACGGGTGTCACCAGGACAGAAGACATGAGGAGAACGGGTGTCACCAGGACAGAAGACATGAGGAGAACGGATGTCACCAGGACAGAAGACATGAGGGGAACGGGTGTCACCAGGACAGAAGACATGAGGGGAACGGGTGTCACCAGGACAGAAGACATGAGGGGAACGGGTGTCACCAGGACAGAAGACATGAGGAGAACGGGTGTCACCAGGACAGAAGACATGAGGAGAACGGGTGTCACCAGGACAGAAGACATGAGGAGAACGGGTGTCACCAGGACAGAAGACATGAGGAGAACGGGTGTCACCAGGACAGAAGACATGAGGAGAACGGGTGTCACCGGGGCAGAAGACATGAGGAGAACGGGTGTCACCAGGACAGAAGACATGAGGAGAACGGGTGTCACCAGGACAGAAGACATGAGGAGAACGGATGTCACCAGGACAGAAGACATGAGGGGAACGGGTGTCACCAGGACAGAAGACATGAGGGGAACGGGTGTCACCAGGACAGAAGACATGAGGAGAACGGGTGTCACCAGGACAGAAGACATGAGGAGAACGGGTGTCACCAGGACAGAAGACATGAGGAGAACGGGTGTCACCAGGACAGAAGACATGAGGAGAACGGGTGTCACCAGGACAGAAGACATGAGGAGAACGGGTGTCACCAGGACAGAAGACATGAGGAGAACGGGTGTCACCAGGACAGAAGACATGAGGGGAACGGGTGTCACCAGGACAGAAGACAAGAGGAGAACGGGTGTCACCAGGACAGAAGACATGAGGAGAACGGGTGTTACCAGGACAGAAGACATGAGGGGAACGGGTGTCACCAGGACAGAAGACATGAGGAGAACGGGTGTCACCAGGACAGAAGACATGAGGGGAACGGGTGTCACCAGGACAGAAGACATGAGGAGAACGGGTGTCACCAGGACAGAAGACATGAGGAGAACGGGTGTCACCAGGACAGAAGACATGAGGGGGAACGGGTGTCACCAGGACAGAAGACATGAGGGGAACGGGTGTCACCAGGACAGAAGACAAGAAGAGAACGGTTGTCACCAGGACAGAAGACAAGAAGAGAACGGGTGTCACCAGGACAGAAGACAAGAAGAGAACGGGTGTCACCAGGACAGAAAACATGAGGGGAACGGGTGTCACCAGGACAGAAGACATGAGGAGAACGGGTGTCACCAGGACAGAAGACATGAGGAGAACGGGTGTCACCAGGACAGAAGACAAGAAGAGAACGGGTGTCACCAGGACCGAAGACATGAGGAGAACGGGTGTCACCAGGACAGAAGACATGAGGAGAACGGGTGTCACCAGGACAGAAGACATGAGGAGAACGGGTGTCACCAGGACAGAAGACATGAGGAGAACGGGTGTCACCAGGACAGAAGACATGAGGAGAACGGGTGTCACCAGGACAGAAGACATGAGGGGAACGGGTGTCACCAGGACAGAAGACATGAGGAGAACAGGTGTCACCAGGACAGAAGACTAGAGGAGAACGGGTGTCACCAGGACAGAAGACAAGAAGGGAACGGGTGTCACCAGGACAGAAGACAAGAAGGGAACGGGTGTCACCAGGACAGAAGACATGAGGAGAACGGGTGTCACCAGGACAGAGACATGAGGAGAACGGGTGTCACCACGACAGAAGACATGAGGAGAACGGGTGTCACCAGGACAGAAGACATGAGGAGAACGGGTGTCACCAGGACAGAAGACATGAGGAGAACGGGTGTCACCAGGACAGAAGACATGAGGAGAACGGGTGTCACCAGGACAGAAGACAAGAAGAGAACGGGTGTCACCAGGACAGAAGACATGAGGAGAACGGGTGTCACCAGGACAGAAGACATGAGGGGAACGGGTGTCACCAGGACAGAAGACATGAGAGGAACGGGTGTCACCAGGACAGAAGACATGAGGAGAACAGGTGTCACCAGGACAGAAGACATGAGGAGAACGGGTGTCACCAGGACAGAAGACAAGAAGAGAACGGGTGTCACCAGGACAGAAGACATGAGGGGAACGGGTGTCACCAGGACAGAAGACATGAGGAGAACGGGTGTCACCAGGACAGAAGACATGAGGAGAACGGGTGTCACCAGAACAGAAAACATGAGGGGAACGGGTGTCACCAGGACAGAAAACATGAGGGGAACGGGTGTCACCAGGACAGAAAACATGAGGGGAACGGGTGTCACCAGGACAGAAGACATGAGGAGAACGGGTGTCACCAGGACAGAAGACAAGAAGAGAACGGGTGTCACCAGGACAGAAGACAAGAGGAGAACGGGTGTCACCAGGACAGAAGACATGAGGAGAACGGGTGTCACCAGGACAGAAGACTAGAGGAGAACGGGTGTCACCAGGACAGAAGACATGAGGGGAACGGGTGTCACCAGGACAGAAGACATGAGGAGAACGGGTGTCACCAGGACAGAAGACAAGAGGGGAACGGGTGTCACCAGGACAGAAGACATGAGGAGAACGGGTGTCACCAGGACAGAAGACATGAGGGGAACGGGTGTCACCAGGACAGAAGACATGAGGAGAACGGGTGTCACCAGGACAGAAGACATGAGGAGAACAGGTGTCACCAGGACAGAAGACAAGAAGAGAACGGGTGTCACCAGGACAGAAGACATGAGGAGAACGGGTGTCACCAGGACAGAAGACATGAGGAGAACGGGTGTCACCAGGACAGAAGACATGAGGAGAACGGGTGTCACCAGGACAGAAGACAAGAAGAGAACGGGTTTCACCAGGACAGAAGACATGAGGAGAACGGGTGTCACCAGGACAGAAGACATGAGGAGAACGGGTGTCACCAGGACAGAAGACATGAGGAGAACGGGTGTCACCAGGACAGAAGACATGAGGGGAACGGGTGACACCAGGACAGAAGACATGAGGAGAACAGGTGTCACCAGGACAGAAGACATGAGGAGAACGGGTGTCACCAGGACAGAAAACATGAGGGGAACGGGTGTCACCAGGACAGAAGACATGAGAGGAACGGGTGTCACCAGGACAGAAGACAAGAAGAGAACGGGTGTCACCAGGACAGAAGACAAGAGGAGAACGGGTGTCACCGGGACAGAAGACATGAGGAGAACGGGTGTCACCAGGACAGAAGACATGAGGGGAACGGGTGTCACCAGGACAGAAGACATGAGGAGAACGGGTGTCACCAGGACAGAAGACATGAGGAGAACGGGTGTCACCAGGACAGAAGACAAGAAGAGAACGGGTGTCACCAGGACAGAAGACATGAGGAGAACGGGTGTCACCAGGACAGAAGACATGAGGAGAACGGGTGTCACCAGGACAGAAGACAAGAAGAGAACGGGTGTCACCAGGACAGAAAACATGAGGGGAACGGGTATCACCAGGACAGAAGACATGAGGAGAACGGATGTCACCAGGACAGAAGACAAGAAGAGAACGGGTGTCACCAGGACAGAGACATGAGGAGAACGGGTGTCACCAGGACAGAAGACATGAGGGGAACGGGTGTCACCAGGACAGAAGACATGAGGAGAACGGGTGTCACCAGGACAGAAGACATGAGGAGAACGGGTGTCACCGGGACAGAAAACATGAGGGGAACGGGTGTCACCGGGACAGAAGACATGAGGGGAACGGGTGTCACCAGGACAGAAAACATGAGGAGATTGGGTGTCACCAGGACAGAAGACATGAGGGGAACGGGTGTCACCAGGACAGAAGACAAGAGGAGAACGGGTGTCACCAGGACAGAAGACAAGAAGAGAACGGGTGTCACCAGGACAGAAGACAAGAAGAGAACGGGTGTCACCAGGACAGAAAACATGAGGAGAACGGGTGTCACCAGGACAGAAGACATGAGGAGAACGGGTGTCACCAGGACAGAAGACATGAGGAGAACGGGTGTTACCAGGACAGAAGACAAGAGGAGAACGGGTGTCACCAGGACAGAAGACATGAGGGGAACGGGTGTCACCGGGACAGAAGACATGAGGGGAACGGGTGTCACCAGGACAGAAGACATGAGGAGAACGGGTGTCACCAGGACAGAAGACATGAGGAGAACGGGTGTCACCAGGACAGAAGACATGAGGAGGACGGGTGTCACCAGGACAGAAGACATGAGGAGAACGGGTGTCACCAGGACAGAAGACTAGAGGAGAACGGGTGTCACCAGGACAGAAGACATGAGGGGAACGGGTGTCACCAGGACAGAAGACATGAGGAGAACGGGTGTTACCAGGACAGAAGACATGAGGAGAACGGGTGTCACCAGGACAGAAGACATGAGAGGAACGGGTGTCACCAGGACAGAAGACAAGAAGAGAACGGGTGTCACCAGGACAGAAGACAAGAGGAGAACGGGTGTCACCAGGACAGAAGACATGAGGAGAACGGGTGTCACCGGGACAGAAGACATGAGGAGAACGGGTGTCACCAGGACAGAAGACATGAGGGGAACGGGTGTCACCAGGACAGAAGACATGAGGAGAACGGGTGTCACCAGGACAGAAGACAAGAAGAGAACGGGTGTCACCAGGACAGAAGACATGAGGAGAACGGGTGTCACCAGGACAGAAGACATGAGGAGAACGGGTGTCACCAGGACAGAAGACATGAGGAGAACGGGTGTCACCAGGACAGAAGACAAGAAGAGAACGGGTGTCACCAGGAGAGAAAACATGAGGGGAACGGGTGTCACCAGGACAGAAGACATGAGGAGAACGGATGTCACCAGGACAGAAGACAAGAAGAGAACGGGTGTCACCAGGACAGAGACATGAGGAGAACGGGTGTCACCAGGACAGAAGACATGAGGGGAACGGGTGTCACCAGGACAGAAGACATGAGGAGAACGGGTGTCACCAGGACAGAAGACATGAGGAGAACGGGTGTCACCAGGACAGAAGACAAGAAGAGAACGGGTGTCACCAGGACAGAAGACATGAGGAGAACGGGTGTCACCAGGACAGAAAACATGAGGGGAACGGGTGTCACCGGGACAGAAGACATGAGGAGAACGGGTGTCACCGGGACAGAAGACATGAGGGGAACGGGTGTCACCAGGACAGAAAACATGAGGAGATTGGGTGTCACCAGGACAGAAGACATGAGGGGAACGGGTGTCACCAGGACAGAAGACAAGAGGAGAACGGGTGTCACCAGGACAGAAGACAAGAGGAGAACGGGTGTCACCAGGACAGAAGACATGAGGGGAACGGGTGTCACCAGGACAGAAGACATGAGGGGAACGGGTGTCACCAGGACAGAAGACATGAGGAGAACGGGTGTCACCAGGACAGAAGACAAGAAGAGAACGGGTGTCACCAGGACAGAAGACAAGAAGAGAACGGGTGTCACCAGGACAGAAAACAAGAAGAGAACGGGTGTCACCAGGACAGAAGACATGAGGAGAACGGGTGTCACCAGGACAGAAGACATGAGGGGAACGGGTGTCACCGGGACAGAAGACATGAGGGGAACGGGTGTCACCAGGACAGAAGACATGAGGAGAACGGGTGTCACCAGGACAGAAGACATGAGGAGAACGGGTGTCACCAGGACAGAAGACATGAGGAGAACGGGTGTCACCAGGACAGAAGACATGAGGAGAACGGGTGTCACCAGGACAGAAGACATGAGGAGAACGGGTGTCACCAGGACAGAAGACATGAGGAGAACGGGTGTCACCAGGACAGAAGACATGAGGGGAACGGGTGTCACCAGGACAGAAGACATGAGGGGAACGGATTTCCTTTCAGGTTGGCTCTGCAGTCTGGAGCTCTATTAGAGAGATTTCCCCTCACTTCCTGTCCCGGTGACAACAGGTTCAGCAGACAGGAAGTGAGGAGAACTCTACAATTGGAGGAAGGGGAGACGCCGGCCGGGTCTTTATTTCTGTCTGATGAGGGCTGGAAATGTTTACCCCTCCCAGACAGCGGGAACCAATCACATGTCATCTGTCACCCTTCACCCCCAGCCAGTCACCCCCCCCCCCACCCAGCCTGTCACCCCTCAGCTCCAGCCTGTCACCCCTCAACCCAAGCCTGTCAACCCCTCAGCTCCAGCCTGTCAACCCCTCATCCCCAGCCTGTCAACCCCTCAGCTCCAGCCTGTCACTCCTCAGCTCCAGTCTGTCACCCCTCAGCCCTTACCCTGTAGCCCCTCAGCCTGTAACCCATCAGCCTGTCACCCCTCAGCCTGTCACCTCTCACCCCTCAGGCACAGCCAGTCACCCCTCAGCCGCAGCCGGTCACCCCTCAGCCTGTCACCCCTCAAGCCTCAGTCTGTCACCTTTCAGCCTGTCACCCCTCAGCCCCAGCCTGTCACCCCTCAGCCTGTCACCCACCAGCCCTCAGCCTGTCACCCACCAGCCTCAACCTCTCACGCCTCAGCCCCAGCCTGTCACCCCTCAGCCCCAGCCTGTCACCCCTCAGTCTGTCACCCCTCAGCCCGTCACCACTCAGCCTGTCACCCACCAGCCCTCAGCCTGTCACCCCTCAGCCCCAGCCTGTCACCCCTCAGCCCCAGCCTGTCACCCCTCAGTCTGTCACCCCTCAGCCTGTCACCCCTCAGCCTGTCACCCCTCAGCCTGTCACCCCTCAGCCCTCAGTCTGTCACCCCTCAGTCTGTCACCCCTCAGCCTGTCACCCCACAGCCCTCCACCCCTCAGCCCTCCACCCCTCAGCCTGTCACCCCTCAGCTCTCAGCCTGTCACCCCTCAGCCTGTCACCCCCCAGCCTATCACCCCTCAGTCTGTCACCCCCCCCCAGCCTGTCACCCCCCCAGCCTGTCACCCCCCCAGCCTGTCACCCCTCAGTCTGTCACCCCCCCCCCAGCCTGTCACCCCCCCCAGCCTGTCACCCCCAGCCTGTCACCCCTCAGCCTATCACCCCCCAGCCTGCCACCCCCCAGCCTGTCATCCCCCAGCCTGTCACCCCTCAGCCTGTCACCCCCCAGCCCTCAGTCTGTCACCCCTCAGCCTGTCACCCCCCAGCCCTCAGTCTGTCACCCCTCAGCCTGTCACCCCCCAGCCTGTCACCCCTCAGCCTGTCACCCCCCAGCCCTCAGTCTGTCACCCCTCAGCCTGTCCACCCCCCAGCCTGTCACCCCTCAGCCTGTCACCCCTCAGCCCTCAGCCTGCCACCCCTCAGTCTGTCACCCCTCAGCCCTCAGTCTGCCCCCCTCAGTCTGTCACCCCCAGCCTGCCACCCCTCAGTCTGTCACCCCTCAGCCTGTCACCCCTCAGCCTGTCACCCCTCAGCCTGTCACCCCTCAGCCTGGCACCCCCCAGCCTGTCACCCCTCAGTCTGTCACCCCCCCAGCCTGTCACCCCCCCCCAGCCTGTCACCCCCTCAGCCTGTCACCCCTCAGCCTGTCACCCCTCAGCATGTCACCCCTCAGCCCGTCACCCCACAGCCCCAGCCTGTCACCCTTCAGCCCTCCACCCCTCAGCTCTCAGCCTGTCACGCCCAGCCTGTCACCCCCCAGCCTGTCACCCCCAAGCCTGTCACCCCCCAGTCTGTCACCCCCCAGCCTGTCACCCCCCAGCCTGCCACCCCCCCAGCCTGCCACCCCCCAGCCTGTTACCCCTCAGCCTGCCACCCCCCAGCCTGTCACCCCTCAGCCTGTCACCCCTCAGTCTGTCACCCCTCAGCCTGTCACCCCTCAGTCTGTCACCCCTCAGCCCTCAGTCTGTCACCCCTCAGCCCTCAGCCTGTCACCCCCCCAGCCTGTCACCCCTAAGTCTGTCACCCCCCAGCCTGTCACCACCCAGCCTGTCACCCCCCAGCCTGTCACCCCCCAGCCTGTCACCACCCAGCCTGTCACCCCTCAGCCTGTCACCCCTCAGCCTGTCACCCCCCAGCCTGTCACCCCTCAGCCTGTCACCCCTCAGTCTGTCACCCCTCAGTCTGTCACCCCTCAGCCTGTCACCCCCCAGCCCTCAGTATGTCACCCCTCAGTCGGTCACCCCTGAGCCTGTCACCCCCCAGCCTGTCACCCCTCAGCCCTCAGTCTGTCACCCCCCAGCCTGTCACCCCTCAGCCCTCAGTCCGTCACCCCCCAGCCTGTCACCCCTCAGCCCTCAGTCCGTCACCCCCCAGCCTGTCACCCCTCAGCCCTCAGTCTGTCACCCCCCAGCCTGTCACCCCTCAGCCCTCAGTCTGTCACCCCCCAGCCTGTCACCCCTCAGCCCTCAGTCCGTCACCCCCCAGCCTGTCACCCCTCAGCCCTCAGTCTGTCACCCCCCAGCCTGTCACCCCTAGCCCTCAGTCTGTCACCCCCCAGCCTGTCACCCCTCAGCCCTCAGTCCGTCACCCCCCAGCCTGTCACCCCTCAGCCCTCAGTCCGTCACCCCCCAGCCTGTCACCCCTCAGCCCTCAGTCCGTCACCCCCCAGCCTGTCACCCCTCAGCCCTCAGTCTGTCACCCCCCAGCCTGTCACCCCTCAGCCCTCAGTCCGTCACCCCCCAGCCTGTCACCCCTCAGCCCTCAGTCCGTCACCCCCCAGCCTGTCACCCCTCAGCCCTCAGTCCGTCACCCCCCAGCCTGTCACCCCTCAGCCCTCAGTCTGTCACCCCCCAGCCTGTCACCCCTCAGCCCTCAGTCTGTCACCCCCCAGCCTGTCACCCCTCAGCCCTCAGTCCGTCACCCCCCAGCCTGTCACCCCTCAGCCCTCAGTCCGTCACCCCCCAGCCTGTCACCCCTCAGCCCTCAGTCCGTCACCCCCCAGCCTGTCACCCCTCAGCCCTCAGTCTGTCACCCCCCAGCCTGTCACCCCTCAGCCCTCAGTCTGTCACCCCCCAGCCTGTCACCCCTCAGCCCTCAGTCTGTCACCCCCCAGCCTGTCACCCCTCAGCCCTCAGTCTGTCACCCCCCAGCCTGTCACCCCTCAGCCCTCAGTCTGTCACCCCTCAGCCTGTCACCCCTCAGCCTGTCACCCCCCAGCCCTCAGCCTGTCACCCCTCAGCCTGTCACCCCCCAGTCTGTCACCCCCCCAGCATGTCACCCCTCCCCCAGGACTGACCTGTGGGGTGTCTCCTCGGTGTGGTGATGAGTATGATGAGGAGGACACAGCAGTAGATGGAAGATGTGATCTCTCCCCCCATCCTCCCCGCTCTGCACACCGACACCCCACACCCCACAGACCGACTGCACGGGGAGGAGCCACCCCACTGACTGACTGCACGGGGGAGGAGCCACCCCACTGACTGACTGCACAGGGGAGGAGCCACCGCACTGACTGACTGCACGAGGGAGGAGCCACCCCACTGACTGACTGCACGGGGGAGGAGCCACCCCACTGACTGACTGCACGGGGGAGGAGCCACCCCACTGACTGACTGCACAGGGGAGGAGCCACCGCACTGACTGACAGCACGGGGAGGAGCCACCCCACTGACTGACTGCACAGGGGAGGAGCCACCGCACTGACTGACAGCACGGGGAGGAGCCACCCCACTGACTGACTGCACGGGGGAGGAGCCACCCCACTGACTGACTGCTGAGAAAGTTCTGACGGATGGGCGGAGTTAAACATTTCTGAATATCTGAGGAAGTAGAGTTGGGAGGAGTCTCTAGCGAGGTGGGCGGGTCTAAAGAGCGGTGAGTGACAGTGCGGAGGGCGGGAAGACATTACCTCAGAGACCGAGGAGGGCGGAGATTTCTGGCGTCGGTATCGGGGCCCCTGGGGGGAGGAGTTATGGTTCCTGTTTGGGGTGGAGATCTCTGGGGTCAGTATCGGGGGCCCCTGGGGGGAGGAGTTATGGTTCCTGTTTGGGGTGGAGATCTCTGGGGTCAGTATCGGGGCCCCTGGGGGGAGGAGTTATGGTTCCTGTTTGGGGTTGAGTTCTCTGGGGTCAGTATCGGGGGCCCCTGGGGGGAGGAGTTATGGGAGTGAGGTCTCTGGGGTCAGTATCGGGGCCCCTGGGGGGAGGCGTTATGGTTCATGTTTGGGGTGGAGATCTCTGGGGTCAGTATCGGGGCCCCTGGGGGGAGGAGTTATGGTTCCTGTTTGGGGTGGAGATCTCTGGGGTCAGTATCGGGGCCCCTGGGGGGAGGAGTTATGGTTCCTGTTTGGGGTTGAGATCTCTGGGGTCAGTATCGGGGCCCCTGGAGGGAGGAGTTATGGGAGTGAGGTCTCTGGGGTCAGTATCGGGGCCCCTGGGGGGAGGCGTTATGGTTCATGTTTGGGGTGGAGTTCTCTGGGGTCAGTATCGGGGCCCCTGGAGGGAGGAGTTATGGGAGTGAGGTCTCTGGGGTCAGTATCGGGGCCCCTGGGGGGAGGCGTTATGGTTCATGTTTGGGGTGGAGTTCTCTGGGGTCAGTATCGGGGGCCCCTGGAGGGAGGAGTTATGGTTAACGTTTGGGGTGGAGTTCTCTGGGGTCAGTATCGGGGCCCCTGGAGGGAGGAGTTATGGGAGTGAGGTCTCTGGGGTCAGTATCGGGGCCCCTGGGGGGAGGAGTTATGGTTCCTGTTTGGGGTGAAGATCTCTGGGGTCAGTATCGGGGGCCCCTGGGGCTGGAGTTATCGGGGTGGGGTCTCTGGGGTCAGTATCGGGGCCCCTGGGGGGAGGCGTTATGGTTAACGTTTGGGGTGGAGTTCTCTGGGGTCAGTATCGGGGCCCCTGGAGGGAGGAGTTATGGGAGTGAGGTCTCTGGGGTCAGTATCGGGGCCCCTGGGGGGAGGCGTTATGGTTCATGTTTGGGGTGGAGTTCTCTGGGGTCAGTATCGGGGCCCCTGGAGGGAGGAGTTATGGGAGTGAGGTCTCTGGGGTCAGTATCGGGGCCCCTGGGGGGAGGCGTTATGGTTCATGTTTGGGGTGGAGTTCTCTGGGGTCAGTATCGGGGGCCCCTGGAGGGAGGAGTTATGGTTAACGTTTGGGGTGGAGTTCTCTGGGGTCAGTATCGGGGCCCCTGGAGGGAGGAGTTATGGGAGTGAGGTCTCTGGGGTCAGTATCGGGGCCCCTGGGGGGAGGAGTTATGGTTCCTGTTTGGGGTGAAGATCTCTGGGGTCAGTATCGGGGGCCCCTGGGGCTGGAGTTATCGGGGTGGGGTCTCTGGGGTCAGTATCGGGGCCCCTGGGGGGAGGCGTTATGGTTAACGTTTGGGGTGGAGTTCTCTGGGGTCAGTATCGGGGCCCCTGGAGGGAGGAGTTATGGGAGTGAGGTCTCTGGGGTCAGTATCGGGGCCCCTGGGGGGAGGCGTTATGGTTCATGTTTGGGGTGGAGTTCTCTGGGGTCAGTATCGGGGGCCCCTGGAGGGAGGAGTTATGGTTAACGTTTGGGGTGGAGTTCTCTGGGGTCAGTATCGGGGCCCCTGGAGGGAGGAGTTATGGGAGTGAGGTCTCTGGGGTCAGTATCGGGGCCCCTGGGGGGAGGAGTTATGGTTCCTGTTTGGGGTGAAGATCTCTGGGGTCAGTATCGGGGGCCCCTGGGGCTGGAGTTATCGGGGTGGGGTCTCTGGGGTCAGTATTGGGGGGGAGGGGTGTGATAAGGATGAATTTAGGAAAGGTGTTTGTTGGGGGGGCGGAGTCTTTGTGCCTCAACAGCAGCCAATCAGGTTGGAGGTGTGATTGTCCTGAGTGTGAATGGGCCCCTGTGTGTGGGGGAGGGGGGTGTACACAGCTCTATTCATACCCCCGGAGGAACCCCCCCCCCCTCACTGTCCGGACTCCACAACCCCTCCCCCGTCCAATCAGACACCAGGGCCCGGAGATTCACCCGCAGCTAAATACCCCCCCCCCCCCCCCGGTGTATAGATGTACCCTGATGTAATCACCTCCCTCCATCACACCGCTAATCTACAGATACGGGGAGCTCCCGCTGCATCCTGGGTACTCCCAGGGACAGAGTCTCCCTTTACTTCCTGTCCGGAAGTCACAACAGGAAATGAAGGAGAATCTCCTCCGCCACCCCCATTAGAATATTTCTCATCACTTCCTGTCTCAGTGACACCGGGGCAAATAGAGGGCGGAGCTCCCCAATGGGGACACAGACAGCAGTAAACACAGAACACATTACTACGTGTGAAGCAAGTGGGGCCCTCTAGGGGTTGGGGGCCACGGGAAGGAGGAGGACAGAACACCGGACCCCACGGTTAATGGCCACAAGAGGGAGTAAGGGCAGAAAGATTAGTTAGAAGGTGAGCAGAATGGGGGAGGTTAAGAGCCAGCCAGGACCGAAAGCTAGGAGGGGAGCAGAGCGGGGCCCTGGGGCAGGACAGGTAAGTGGAAGAAGCAGAAGGCGTGTTCTGTGCCCCCCCCAGCCGTTTTTTCACTACTGACTTAGGTGGGCGGAGTTCAGTCACACTCCATGGTGTAGAGGAGGGAGGTGGGAATTGGGGGGTCCTCATGATCTAATATCCATGGTGTAGAGGAGGGAGGTGAGAATTGGGGGGTCCTCATGATCTAATATCCATGGTGTAGAGGAGGGAGGTGGGAATTGGGGGGTCCTCATGATCTAATATCCATGGTGTAGAGGAGGGAGGTGGGAATTGGGGGGTCCTCATGGTCTAATATCCATGGTGTAGAGGAGGGAGGTGGGAATTGGGGGTCCTCATGGTCTAATATCCATGGTGTAGAGGAGGGAGGTGGGAATTGGGGGTCCTCATGGTCTAATATCCATGGTGTAGAGGAGGGAGGTGGGAATTGGGGGTCCTCATGATCTAATATCCATGGTGTAGAGGAGGGAGGTGGGAATTGGGGGGTCTTCATGATCTAATATCCATGGTGTAGAGGAGGGAGGTGGGAATTGGGGGTCCTCATGATCTAATATCCATGGTGTAGAGGAGGGAGGTGGGAATTGGGGGGTCCTCATGATCTAATATCCATGGTGTAGAGGAGGGAGGTGGGAATTGGGGGGTCCTCATGGTCTAATATCCATGGTGTAGAAGAGGGAGGTGGGAATTGGGGGGTCCTCATGGTCTAATATCATGGTGTAGAGGAGGGAGGTGGGAATTGGGGGGTCCTCATGATCTAATATCCATGGTGTAGAGGAGGGAGGTGAGAATTGGGGGGTCCTCATGATCTAATATCCATGGTGTAGAGGAGGGGGTTGGGAATTGGGGGGTCCTCATGGTCTAATATCCATGGTGTAGAGGAGGGGGGTGGGAATTGGGGGGTCCTCATGGTCTAATATCCATGGTGTAGAAGAGGGAGGTGGGAATTGGGGGGTCCTCATGGTCTAATATCCATGGTGTAGAGGAGGGAGGTGGGAATTGGGGGGTCCTCATGGTCTAATATCCATGGTGTAGAAGAGGGAGGTGGGAATTGGGGGGTCCTCATGGTCTAATATCCATGGTGTAGAGGAGGGAGGTGAGAATTGGGGGGTCCTCATGATCTAATATCCATGGTGTAGAGGAGGGAGGTGAGAATTGGGGGGTCCTCATGATCTAATATCCATGGTGTAGAGGAGGGGGTTGGGAATTGGGGGGTCCTCATGGTCTAATATCCATGGTGTAGAGGAGGGGGGTGGGAATTGGGGGGTCCTCATGATCTAATATCCATGGTGTAGAGGAGGGAGGTGGGAATTGGGGGGTCCTCATGATCTAATATCCATGGTGTAGAGGAGGGAGGTGGGAATTGGGGGGTCCTCATGGTCTAATATCCATGGTGTAGAAGAGGGAGGTGGGAATTGGGGGTCCTCATGGTCTAATATCCATGGTGTAGAGGAGGGAGGTGGGAATTGGGGGGTCCTCATGGTCTAATATCCATGGTGTAGAGGAGGAGGTGGGAATTGGGGGTCCTCATGATCTAATATCCATGGTGTAGAGGAGGGAGGTGGGAATTGGGGGTCCTCATGGTCTAATATCCATGGTGTAGAGGAGGGAGGTGGGAATTGGGGGGTCCTCATGGTCTAATATCCATGGTGTAGAGGAGGGAGGTGGGAATTGGGGGGTCCTCATGGTCTAATATCCATGGTGTAGAAGAGGGAGGTGGGAATTGGGGGTCCTCATGGTCTAATATCCATGGTGTAGAGGAGGGAGGTGGGAATTGGGGGGTCCTCATGGTCTAATATCCATGGTGTAGAAGAGGGAGGTGGGAATTGGGGGTCCTCATGGTCTAATATCCATGGTGTAGAAGAGGGAGGTGGGAATTGGGGGTCCTCATGGTCTAATATCCATGGTGTAGAGGAGGGAGGTGGGAATTGGGGGTCCTCATGATCTAATATCCATGGTGTAGAGGAGGGAGGTGGGAATTGGGGGGTCCTCATGATCTAATATCCATGGTGTAGAGGAGGGAGGTGGGAATTGGGGGGTCCTCATGGTCTTATATCCATGGTGTAGAGCAGGGGGGTGGAATTGGGGGGTCCTCATGATCTAATATCCATGGTGTAGAGGAGGGAGGTGGGAATTGGGGGGTCCTCATGATCTAATATCCATGGTGTAGAGGAGGGGGTGGGAATTGGGGGGTCCTCATGATCTAATATCCATGGTGTAGAGGAGGGAGGTGGGAATTGGGGGGTCCTCATGATCTAATATCCATGGTGTAGAGGAGGGAGGTGAGAATTGGGGGGTCCTCATGGTCTAATATCCATGGTGTAGAGGAGGGAGGTGGGAATTGGGGGGTCCTCATGATCTAATATCCATGGTGTAGAGGAGGGAGGTGGGAATTGGGGGGTCCTCATGATCTAATATCCATGGTGTAGAGGAGGGAGGTGGGAATTGGGGGGTCCTCATGATCTAATATCCATGGTGTAGAGGAGGGAGGTGAGAATTGGGGGGTCCTCATGATCTAATATCCATGGTGTAGAGGAGGGGGGTGGAATTGGGGGTCCTCATGGTCTAATATCCATGGTGTAGAGGAGGGAGGTGAGAATTGGGGGGTCCTCATGGTCTAATATCCATGGTGTAGAAGAGGGAGGTGGGAATTGGGGGTCCTCATGGTCTAATATCCATGGTGTAGAGGAGGGAGGTGGGAATTGGGGGGTCCTCATGGTCTAATATCCATGGTGTAGAAGAGGGAGGTGGGAATTGGGGGTCCTCATGGTCTAATATCCATGGTGTAGAGGAGGGAGGTGGGAATTGGGGGGTCCTCATGATCTAATATCCATGGTGTAGAGGAGGGAGGTGGGAATTGGGGGGTCCTCATGGTCTAATATCCATGGTGTAGAAGAGGGAGGTGAGAATTGGGGGGTCCTCATGATCTAATATCCATGGTGTAGAGGAGGGAGGTGGGAATTGGGGGGTCCTCATGGTCTAATATCCATGGTGTAGAAGAGGGAGGTGGGAATTGGGGGTCCTCATGGTCTAATATCCATGGTGTAGAAGAGGGAGGTGGGAATTGGGGGTCCTCATGGTCTAATATCCATGGTGTAGAGGAGGGAGGTGGGAATTGGGGGGTCCTCATGATCTAATATCCATGGTGTAGAGGAGGGAGGTGGGAATTGGGGGGTCCTCATGATCTAATATCCATGGTGTAGAGGAGGGAGGTGGGAATTGGGGGGTCCTCATGGTCTAATATCCATGGTGTAGAGGAGGGAGGTGGGAATTGGGGGGTCCTCATGGTCTTATATCCATGGTGTAGAGGAGGGGGTGGGAATTGGGGGGTCCTCATGATCTAATATCCATGGTGTAGAGGAGGGAGGTGGGAATTGGGGGTCCTCATGATCTAATATCCATGGTGTAGAGGAGGGGGGTGGGAATTGGGGGTCCTCATGATCTAATATCCATGGTGTAGAGGAGGGAGGTGGGAATTGGGGGGTCCTCATGATCTAATATCCATGGTGTAGAGGAGGGAGGTGAGAATTGGGGGGTCCTCATGGTCTAATATCCATGGTGTAGAGGAGGGAGGTGGGAATTGGGGGGTCCTCATGATCTAATATCCATGGTGTAGAGGAGGGAGGTGGGAATTGGGGGGTCCTCATGATCTAATATCCATGGTGTAGAGGAGGGGGTGGGAATTGGGGGGTCCTCATGGTCTAATATCCATGGTGTAGAGGAGGGAGGTGGGAATTGGGGGTCCTCATGGTCTAATATCCATGGTGTAGAGGAGGGGGGTGGAATTGGGGGGTCCTCATGGTCTAATATCCATGGTGTAGAGGAGGGAGGTGGGAATTGGGGGTCCTCATGATCTAATATCCATGGTGTAGAGGAGGGAGGTGGGAATTGGGGGTCCTCATGATCTAATATCCATGGTGTAGAGGAGGGAGGTGGGAATTGGGGGGTCCTCATGGTCTAATATCCATGGTGTAGAGGAGGGAGGTGGGAATTGGGGTCCTCATGATCTAATATCCATGGTGTAGAGGAGGGCGGTTGGGAATTGGGGGGTCCTCATGATCTAATATCCATGGTGTAGAGGAGAGGGGTGGGAATTGGGGGGTCCTCATGATCTAATATCCATGGTGTAGAGGAGGGAGGTGAGAATTGGGGGGTCCTCATGATCTAATATCCATGGTGTAGAGGAGGGAGGTGGGAATTGGGGGTCCTCATGACCTAATATCCATGGTGTAGAGGAGGGAGGTGAGAATTGGGGGGTCCTCATGATCTAATATCCATGGTGTAGAGGAGGGAGGTGGGAATTGGGGGGTCCTCATGATCTAATATCCATGGTGTAGAGGAGGGAGGTGGGAATTGGGGGGTCCTCATGATCTAATATCCATGGTGTAGAGGAGGGAGGTGGGAATTGGGGGGTCCTCATGATCTAATATCCATGGTGTAGAGGAGAGGGGTGGGAATTGGGGGGTCCTCATGATCTAATATCCATGGTGTAGAGGAGGGAGGTGGAATTGGGGGGTCCTCATGATCTAATATCCATGGTGTAGAGGAGGGAGGTGGGAATTGGGGGGTCCTCATGACCTAATATCCATGGTGTAGAGGAGGGAGGTGAGAATTGGGGGGTCCTCATGATCTAATATCCATGGTGTAGAGGAGGGAGGTGGGAATTGGGGGTCCTCATGATCTAATATCCATGGTGTAGAGGAGGGAGGTGGGAATTGGGGGTCCTCATGATCTAATATCCATGGTGTAGAGGAGGGAGGTGGAAATTGGGGGGTCCTCATGATCTAATATCCATGGTGTAGAGGAGGGGGTTGGAATTGGGGGGTCCTCATGGTCTAATATCCATGGTGTAGAGGAGGGGGGTAGGAATTGGGGGGTCCTCATGATCTAATATCCATGGTGTAGAGGAGGGAGGTGAGAATTGGGGGTCCTCATGGTCTAATATCCATGGTGTAGAGGAGGGAGGTGGGAATTGGGGGGTCCTCATGATCTAATATCCATGGTGTAGAGGAGGGAGGTGGGAATTGGGGGGTCCTCATGGTCTAATATCCATGGTGTAGAGGAGGGAGGTGGGAATTGGGGGTCCTCATGGTCTAATATCCATGGTGTAGAGGAGGGAGGTGGGAATTGGGGGGTCTTCATGATCTAATATCCATGGTGTAGAGGAGGGAGGTGGGAATTGGGGGGGTCCTCATGGTCTAATATCCATGGTGTAGAAGAGGGAGGTGGGAATTGGGGGGTCCTCATGGTCTAATATCATGGTGTAGAGGAGGGAGGTGGGAATTGGGGGGTCCTCATGATCTAATATCCATGGTGTAGAGGAGGGGGTTGGGAATTGGGGGGTCCTCATGGTCTAATATCCATGGTGTAGAGGAGGGGGGTGGGAATTGGGGGGTCCTCATGATCTAATATCCATGGTGTAGAGGAGGGAGGTGGGAATTGGGGGGTCCTCATGATCTAATATCCATGGTGTAGAGGAGGGAGGTGGGAATTGGGGGGTCCTCATGGTCTAATATCCATGGTGTAGAAGAGGGAGGTGGGAATTGGGGGGTCCTCATGGTCTAATATCCATGGTGTAGAGGAGGGAGGTGGGAATTGGGGGGTCCTCATGGTCTAATATCCATGGTGTAGAGGAGGGAGGTGGGAATTGGGGGTCCTCATGATCTAATATCCATGGTGTAGAGGAGGGAGGTGGGAATTGGGGGTCCTCATGGTCTAATATCCATGGTGTAGAAGAGGGAGGTGGAATTGGGGGTCCTCATGGTCTAATATCCATGGTGTAGAGGAGGGAGGTGGGAATTGGGGGGTCCTCATGATCTAATATCCATGGTGTAGAGGAGGGAGGTGGGAATTGGGGGGTCCTCATGGTCTAATATCCATGGTGTAGAAGAGGGAGGTGAGAATTGGGGGGTCCTCATGATCTAATATCCATGGTGTAGAGGAGGGAGGTGGGAATTGGGGGGTCCTCATGGTCTAATATCCATGGTGTAGAAGAGGGAGGTGGGAATTGGGGGGTCCTCATGGTCTAATATCCATGGTGTAGAGGAGGGAGGTGGGAATTGGGGGGTCCTCATGGTCTAATATCCATGGTGTAGAAGAGGGAGGTGGGAATTGGGGGTCCTCATGGTCTAATATCCATGGTGTAGAAGAGGGAGGTGGGAATTGGGGGTCCTCATGGTCTAATATCCATGGTGTAGAGGAGGGAGGTGGGAATTGGGGGGTCCTCATGATCTAATATCCATGGTGTAGAGGAGGGAGGTGGGAATTGGGGGGTCCTCATGATCTAATATCCATGGTGTAGAGGAGGAGGTGGGAATTGGGGGGGTCCTCATGGTCTAATATCCATGGTGTAGAGGAGGGAGGTGGGAATTGGGGGGTCCTCATGGTCTTATATCCATGGTGTAGAGGAGGGGGGTGGGAATTGGGGGGTCCTCATGATCTAATATCCATGGTGTAGAGGAGGGAGGTGGGAATTGGGGGGTCCTCATGATCTAATATCCATGGTGTAGAGGAGGGGGGTGGGAATTGGGGGGTCCTCATGATCTAATATCCATGGTGTAGAGGAGGGAGGTGGGAATTGGGGGGTCCTCATGATCTAATATCCATGGTGTAGAGGAGGGAGGTGAGAATTGGGGGGTCCTCATGGTCTAATATCCATGGTGTAGAGGAGGGAGGTGGGAATTGGGGGGTCCTCATGATCTAATATCCATGGTGTAGAGGAGGGAGGTGGGAATTGGGGGGTCCTCATGATCTAATATCCATGGTGTAGAGGAGGGAGGTGGGAATTGGGGGGTCCTCATGATCTAATATCCATGGTGTAGAGGAGGGAGGTGAGAATTGGGGGGTCCTCATGATCTAATATCCATGGTGTAGAGGAGGGGGGTGGGAATTGGGGGTCCTCATGGTCTAATATCCATGGTGTAGAGGAGGGAGGTGAGAATTGGGGGGTCCTCATGGTCTAATATCCATGGTGTAGAAGAGGGAGGTGGGAATTGGGGGTCCTCATGGTCTAATATCCATGGTGTAGAGGAGGGAGGTGGGAATTGGGGGGTCCTCATGGTCTAATATCCATGGTGTAGAAGAGGGAGGTGGGAATTGGGGGTCCTCATGGTCTAATATCCATGGTGTAGAGAGGGAGGTGGGAATTGGGGGGTCCTCATGATCTAATATCCATGGTGTAGAGGAGGGAGGTGGGAATTGGGGGGTCCTCATGGTCTAATATCCATGGTGTAGAAGAGGGAGGTGAGAATTGGGGGGTCCTCATGATCTAATATCCATGGTGTAGAGGAGGGAGGTGGGAATTGGGGGGTCCTCATGGTCTAATATCCATGGTGTAGAAGAGGGAGGTGGGAATTGGGGGTCCTCATGGTCTAATATCCATGGTGTAGAAGAGGGAGGTGGGAATTGGGGGTCCTCATGGTCTAATATCCATGGTGTAGAGGAGGGAGGTGGGAATTGGGGGGTCCTCATGATCTAATATCCATGGTGTAGAGGAGGGAGGTGGGAATTGGGGGGTCCTCATGATCTAATATCCATGGTGTAGAGGAGGGAGGTGGGAATTGGGGGGTCCTCATGGTCTAATATCCATGGTGTAGAGGAGGGAGGTGAGAATTGGGGGTCCTCATGACCTAATATCCATGGTGTAGAGGAGGGAGGTGAGGAATTGGGGGGTCCTCATGATCTAATATCCATGGTGTAGAGGAGGGAGGTGGGAATTGGGGGTCCTCATGGTCTTATATCCATGGTGTAGAGGAGGGGGTGGGAATTGGGGGGTCCTCATGATCTAATATCCATGGTGTAGAGGAGGGAGGTGGGAATTGGGGGGTCCTCATGATCTAATATCCATGGTGTAGAGGAGGGGGGTGGGAATTGGGGGGTCCTCATGATCTAATATCCATGGTGTAGAGGAGGGAGGTGGGAATTGGGGGGTCCTCATGATCTAATATCCATGGTGTAGAGGAGGGAGGTGAGAATTGGGGGTCCTCATGGTCTAATATCCATGGTGTAGAGGAGGGAGGTGGGAATTGGGGGGTCCTCATGATCTAATATCCATGGTGTAGAGGAGGGAGGTGGGAATTGGGGGGTCCTCATGATCTAATATCCATGGTGTAGAGGAGGGGGTGGGAATTGGGGGGTCCTCATGGTCTAATATCCATGGTGTAGAGGAGGGAGGTGGGAATTGGGGGTCCTCATGGTCTAATATCCATGGTGTAGAGGAGGGGGGTGGAATTGGGGGGTCCTCATGGTCTAATATCCATGGTGTAGAGGAGGGAGGTGGGAATTGGGGGTCCTCATGATCTAATATCCATGGTGTAGAGGAGGGAGGTGGGAATTGGGGGGTCCTCATGATCTAATATCCATGGTGTAGAGGAGAGGGGTGGGAATTGGGGGGTCCTCATGATCTAATATCCATGGTGTAGAGGAGGGAGGTGAGAATTGGGGGGTCCTCATGATCTAATATCCATGGTGTAGAGGAGGGAGGTGAGAATTGGGGGGTCCTCATGATCTAATATCATGGTGTAGAGGAGGGAGGTGGGAATTGGGGGGTCCTCATGGTCTAATATCCATGGTGTAGAGGAGGGAGGTGGGAATTGGGGGTCCTCATGATCTAATATCCATGGTGTAGAGGAGGGAGGTGAGAATTGGGGGGTCCTCATAATCTAATATCCATGGTGTAGAGGAGGGAGGTGAGAATTGGGGGGTCCTCATGGTCTAATATCCATGGTGTAGAGGAGGGAGGTGGGAATTGGGGGTCCTCATGATCTAATATCCATGGTGTAGAGGAGGGAGGTGAGAATTGGGGGGTCCTCATGATCTAATATCCATGGTGTAGAGGAGGGAGGTGAGAATTGGGGGGTCCTCATGGTCTAATATCCATGGTGTAGAGGAGGGAGGTGGGAATTGGGGGTCCTCATGATCTAATATCCATGGTGTAGAGGAGAGGGGTGGGAATTGGGGGTCCTCATGATCTAATATCCATGGTGTAGAGGAGAGGGGTGGGAATTGGGGGGTCCTCATGGTCTAATATCCATGGTGTAGAGGAGGGAGGTGGGAATTGGGGGGTCCTCATGATCTAATATCCATGGTGTAGAGGAGGGAGGTGGGAATTGGGGGTCCTCATGATCTAATATCCATGGTGTAGAGGAGGGGGGTGGGAATTGGGGGCTGCTCATGGTCTAATATCCATGGTGTAGAGGAGGGAGGTGAGAATTGGGGGGTCCTCATGATCTAATATCCATGGTGTAGAGGAGGGAGGTGAGAATTGGGGGGTCCTCATGATCTAATATCCATGGTGTAGAGGAGGGAGGTGAGAATTGGGGGGTCCTCATGGTCTAATATCATGGTGTAGAGGAGGGAGGTGGGAATTGGGGGGTCCTCGTGATCTAATATCATGGTGTAGAGGAGGGAGGTGGGAATTGGGGGTCCTCATGGTCTAATATCCATGGTGTAGAGGAGGGGGTTGGAATTGGGGGGTCCTCATGGTCTAATATCCATGGTGTAGAGGAGGGAGGTGAGAATTGGGGGGTCCTCATGGTCTAATATCCATGGTGTAGAGGAGGGGGTTGGGAATTGGGGGGTCCTCATGATCTAATATCCATGGTGTAGAGGAGGGGGTTGGGAATTGGGGGGTCCTCATGATCTAATGTCCATGGTGTAGAGGAGGGAGGTGAGAATTGGGGGGTCCTCATGGTCTAATATCCATGGTGTAGAGGAGAGGGGTGGGAATTGGGGGGTCCTCATGGTCTAATATCCATGGTGTAGAGGAGGGAGGTGGGAATTGGGGGGTCCTCATGGTCTAATATCCATGGTGTAGAGTAGGGAGGTGAGAATTGGGGGTCCTCATGGTCTAATATCCATGGTGTAGAGGAGAGGGGTGGGAATTGGGGGGTCCTCATGGTCTAATATCCATGGTGTAGAGGAGGGAGGTGGGAATTGGGGGTCCTCATGGTCTAATATCCATGGTGTAGAGGAGGGAGGTGGGAATTGGGGGGTCCTCATGATCTAATATCCATGGTGTAGAGGAGGGAGGTGGGAATTGGGGGTCCTCATGGTCTAATATCCATGGTGTAGAGGAGGGAGGTGGGAATTGGGGGTCCTCATGGTCTAATATCCATGGTGTAGAGGAGGGAGGTGAGAATTGGGGGGGTCCTCATGATCTAATATCCATGGTGTAGAGGAGGGAGGTGAGAATTGGGGGGTCCTCATGGTCTAATATCCATGGTGTAGAGGAGGGAGGTGGGAATTGGGGGGTCCTCATGGTCTAATATCCATGGTGTAGAGGAGAGGGGTGGGAATTGGGGGTCCTCATGGTCTAATATCCATGGTGTAGAGGAGAGGGGTGGAAATTGGGGGTCCTCATGATCTAATATCCATGGTGTAGAGGAGAGAGGTGGGAATTGGGGGGTCCTCATGATCTAATATCCATGGTGTAGAGGAGGGAGGTGGGAATTGGGGGGTCCTCATGATCTAATATCCATGGTGTAGAGGAGGGAGGTGGGAATTGGGGGGTCCTCATGATCTAATATCCATGGTGTAGAGGAGGGAGGTGGGAATTGGGGGTCCTCATGGTCTAATATCCATGGTGTAGAGGAGGGAGGTGGGAATTGGGGGTCCTCATGGTCTTATATCCATGGTGTAGAGGAGGGAGGTGAGAATTGGGGGTCCTCATGGTCTAATATCCATGGTGTAGAGGAGGGGGGTGAGAATTGGGGGGTCCTCATGATCTAATATCCATGGTGTAGAGGAGGGAGGTGAGAATTGGGGGTCCTCATGATCTAATATCCATGGTGTAGAGGAGGGGGGTGGGAATTGGGGGTCCTCATGGTCTAATATCCATGGTGTAGAGGAGGGAGGTGGGAATTGGGGGTCCTCATGGTCTAATATCCATGGTGTAGAGGAGGGAGGTGGGAATTGGGGGTCCTCATGGTCTTATATCCATGGTGTAGAGGAGGGAGGTGAGAATTGGGGGTCCTCATGGTCTAATATCCATGGTGTAGAGGAGGGAGGTGGGAATTGGGGGGTCCTCATGGTCTAATATCCATGGTGTAGAGGATGGAGGTGGGAATTGGGGGGTCCTCATGATCTAATATCCATGGTGTAGAGGAGGGAGGTGAGAATTGGGGGGTCCTCATGACCTAATATCCATGGTGTAGAGGAGGGAGGTGAGAATTGGGGGGTCCTCATGATCTAATATCATGGTGTAGAGGAGGGAGGTGGGAATTGGGGGTCCTCATGATCTAATATCCATGGTGTAGAGGAGGGAGGTGGGAATTGGGGGGTCCTCATGGTCTAATATCCATGGTGTAGAGGAGGGAGGTGGGAATTGGGGGGTCCTCATGATCTAATATCCATGGTGTAGAGGAGGGAGGTGGGAATTGGGGGGTCCTCATGATCTAATATCCATGGTGTAGAGGAGGGAGGTGAGAATTGGGGGGTCCTCATGGTCTAATATCCATGGTGTAGAGGAGAGGGGTGGGAATTGGGGGGTCCTCATGATCTAATATCCATGGTGTAGAGGAGGGAGGGTGAGAATTGGGGGTCCTCATGATCTAATATCCATGGTGTAGAGGAGGGAGGTGGGAATTGGGGGTCCTCATGATCTAATATCCATGGTGTAGAGGAGGGAGGTGGGAATTGGGGGTCCTCATGATCTAATATCCATGGTGTAGAGGAGGGAGGTGGGAATTGGGGGTCCTCATGTTCTAATATCCATGGTGTAGAGGAGGGAGGTGAGAATTGGGGGGTCCTCATGATCTAATATCCATGGTGTAGAGGAGGGAGGTGAGAATTGGGGGGTCTCATGATCTAATATCCATGGTGTAGAGAAGGGAGGTGGGAATTGGGGGGTCCTCATGGTCTAATATCCATGGTGTAGAGGAGGGAGGTGGGAATTGGGGGTCCTCATGGTCTAATATCCATGGTGTAGAGGAGGGGGTGAGGAATTGGGGGTCCTCATGGTCTAATATCCATGGTGTAGAGGAGGGGGTGGGAATTGGGGGTCCTCATGGTCTAATATCCATGGTGTAGAGGAGGGAGGTGAGAATTGGGGGTCCTCATGGTCTAATATCCATGGTGTAGAGGAGGGAGGTGAGAATTGGGGGGGGGGGGTCCTCATGGTCTAATATCCATGGTGTAGAGGAGGGGGGTGGGAATTGGGGGGTCCTCATGGTCTAATATCCATGGTGTAGAGGAGGGAGGTGAGAATTGGGGGTCCTCATGGTCTAATATCCATGGTGTAGAGGAGGGAGGTGGGAATTGGGGGTCCTCATGGTCTAATATCCATGGTGTAGAGGAGGGAGGTGGGAATTGGGGGGTCTCATGGTCTAATATCCATGGTGTAGAGGAGGGAGGTAGGAATTGGGTGGTCCTCATGGTCTATAGCCATGGTGTAGAGGAGGGAGGTGAGAATTGGGGGTCCTCATGGTCTAATATCCATGGTGTAGAGGAGGGAGGTGGGAATTGGGGGTCCTCATGGTCTAATATCCATGGTGTAGAGGAGGGAGGTGAGAATTGTGGGGGGTCTCATGATCTAATATCCATGGTCGTAGAGGAGGGGGAGGGAATTGGGTGGTCCTCATGGTCTTATATCCATGGTGTAGAGGAGGGAGGTGAGAATTGGGGGTCCTCATGGTCTAATATCCATGGTGTAGAGGAGGGAGGTGGGAATTGGGGGTCCTCATGGTCTAATATCCATGGTGTAGAGGAGGGAGGTGAGAATTGGGGGGTCCTCATGATCTAATATCCATGGTGTAGAGGAGGGAGGTGGGAATTGGGGGGTCCTCATGATCTAATATCCATGGTGTAGAGGAGGGAGGTGAGAATTGGGGGGTCCTCATGACCTAATATCCATGGTGTAGAGGAGGGAGGTGAGAATTGGGGGGTTCTCATGATCTAATATCCATGGTGTAGAGAAGGGAGGTGGGAATTGGGGGTCCTCATGATCTAATATCCATGGTGTAGAGGAGGGAGGTGGGAATTGGGGGTCCTCATGGTCTAATATCCATGGTGTAGAGGAGGGAGGTGGGAATTGGGGGTCCTCATGATCTAATATCCATGGTGTAGAGGAGGGAGGTGGGAATTGGGGGTCCTCATGGTCTAATATCCATGGTGTAGAGGAGGGAGGTGGGAATTGGGGGTCCTCATGATCTAATATCCATGGTGTAGAGGAGGGAGGTGAGAATTGGGGGGGTCCTCATGATCTAATATCCATGGTGTAGAGGAGGGAGGTGAGAATTGGGGGGTCCTCATGATCTAATATCCATGGTGTAGAGGAGGGGGGTGGGAATTGGGGGGTCCTCATGGTCTAATATCCATGGTGTAGAGGAGGGAGGTGAGAATTGGGGGGTCCTCATGATCTAATATCCATGGTGTAGAGGAGGGGGGTGGGAATTGGGGGGTCCTCATGGTCTAATATCCATGGTGTAGAGGAGGGGGGTGGGAATTGGGGGGTCCTCATGGTCTTATATCCATGGTGTAGAGGAGGGAGGTGAGAATTGGGGGTCCTCATGGTCTAATATCCATGGTGTAGAGGAGGGAGGTGGGAATTGGGGGTCCTCATGGTCTAATATCCATGGTGTAGAGGAGGGAGGTGGAATTGGGGGGTCCTCATGATCTAATATCCATGGTGTAGAGGAGGGAGGTGAGAATTGGGGGGTCCTCATGACCTAATATCCATGGTGTAGAGGAGGGAGGTGAGAATTGGGGGGTCCTCATGATCTAATATCCATGGTGTAGAGGAGGGAGGTGGGAATTGGGGGTCCTCATGATCTAATATCCATGGTGTAGAGGAGGGAGGTGGGAATTGGGGGGTCCTCATGGTCTAATATCCATGGTGTAGAGGAGGGAGGTGAGAATTGGGGGTCCTCATGGTCTAATATCCATGGTGTAGAGGAGAGGGGTGGGAATTGGGGGGTCCTCATGATCTAATATCCATGGTGTAGAGGAGGGAGGTGGGAATTGGGGGGTCCTCATGGTCTAATATCCATGGTGTAGAGGAGGGGGTGGGGAATTGGGGGGTCCTCATGGTCTAATAATCCATGGTGTAGAGGAGGGCGGTGGGAAATTGGGGGTCCTCATGATCTAATAACCATGGTGTAGAGGAGGGAGGTGAGAATTGGGGGGTCCTCATGATCTAATATCCATGGTGTAGAGGAGGGAGGTGAGAATTGGGGGGTCCTCATGGTCTAATATCCATGGTGTAGAGGAGGGCGGTGGGAATTGGGGGTCCTCATGATCTAATAACCATGGTGTAGAGGAGGGAGGTGAGAATTGGGGGGTCCTCATGACCTAATATCCATGGTGTAGAGGAGGGAGGTGGGAATTGGGGGGTCCTCATGGTCTAATATCCATGGTGTAGAGGAGGGAGGTGGGAATTGGGGGGTCCTCATGGTCTAATATTCATGGTGTAGAGGAGGGAGGTGAGAATTGGGGGTCCTCATGAACTAATATCCATGGTGTAGAGGAGGGAGGTGAGAATTGGGGGTCCTCATGGTCTATATCCATGGTGTAGAGGAGGGGGTTGGAATTGGGGGGTCCTCATGGTCTAATATCCATGGTGTAGAGGAGAGGGGTGGGAATTGGGGGGTCCTCATGGTCTAATATCCATGGTGTAGAGGAGGGAGGTGGGAATTGGGGGGTCCTCATGGTCTAATATCCATGGTCTAGAGGAGAGGGGTGGGAATTGGGGGGTCCTCATGGTCTAATATCCATGGTGTAGAGGAGGGAGGTGAGAATTGGGGGGTCCTCATGATCTAATACCCATGGTGTAGAGGAAGGGAGGTGGGAATTGGGGGGTCCTCATGATCTAATATCCATGGTGTAGAGGAGGGAGGTGAGAATTGGGGGTCCTCATGGTCTAATATCCATGGTGTAGAGGAGGGGGTTGGAATTGGGGGGTCCTCATGGTCTAATATCCATGGTGTAGAGGAGAGGGGTGGGAATTGGGGGGTCCTCATGGTCTAATATCCATGGTGTAGAGGAGGGAGGTGAGAATTGGGGGGTCCTCATGATCTAATATCCATGGTGTAGAGGAGAGGGGTGGGAATTGGGGGTCCTCATGGTCTAATATCATGGTGTAGAGGAGGGAGGTGGGAATTGGGGGGGTCCTCATGGTCTAATATCCATGGTGTAGAGGAGGGAGGTGAGAATTGGGGGGTCCTCATGATCTAATATCCATGGTGTAGAGGAGGGAGGTGGGAATTGGGGGGTCCTCATGGTCTAATATCATGGTGTAGAGGAGGGAGGTGGGAATTGGGGGGTCCTCATGATCTAATATCCATGGTGTAGAGAAGGGAGGTGGGAATTGGGGGGTCCTCATGGTCTAATATCCATGGTGTAGAGGAGGGAGGTGAGAATTGGGGGGTCCTCATGGTCTAATATCCATGGTGTAGAGGAGGGAGGTGGGAATTGGGGGGTCCTCATGATCTAATATCCATGGTGTAGAGGAGGGAGGTGAGAATTGGGGGTCCTCATGGTCTAATATCCATGGTGTAGAGAAGGGAGGTGGGAATTGGGGGGGTCCTCATGGTCTAATATCCATGGTGTAGAGGAGGGAGTGAGAATTGGGGGGTCCTCATGATCTAATACCCATGGTGTAGAGGAAGGGAGGTGGGAATTGGGGGGTCCTCATGATCTAATATCCATGGTGTAGAGGAGGGAGGTGAGAATTGGGGGTCCTCATGGTCTAATATCCATGGTGTAGAGGAGGGGGTTGGAATTGGGGGTCCTCATGGTCTAATATCCATGGTGTAGAGGAGAGGGGTGGGAATTGGGGGGTCCTCATGGTCTAATATCCATGGTGTAGAGGAGGGAGGTGAGAATTGGGGGGTCCTCATGATCTAATATCCATGGTGTAGAGGAGAGGGGTGGGAATTGGGGGTCCTCATGGTCTAATATCATGGTGTAGAGGAGGGAGGTGGGAATTGGGGGGTCCTCATGATCTAATATCCATGGTGTAGAGGAGGGAGGTGAGAATTGGGGGGTCCTCATGATCTAATATCCATGGTGTAGAGGAGGGAGGTGGGAATTGGGGGGTCCTCATGGTCTAATATCATGGTGTAGAGGAGGGAGGTGGGAATTGGGGGGTCCTCATGATCTAATATCCATGGTGTAGAGAAGGGAGGTGGGAATTGGGGGGTCCTCATGGTCTAATATCCATGGTGTAGAGGAGGGAGGTGAGAATTGGGGGGTCCTCATGGTCTAATATCCATGGTGTAGAGGAGGGAGGTGGGAATTGGGGGGGTCCTCATGATCTAATATCCATGGTGTAGAGGAGGGAGGTGAGAATTGGGGGTCCTCATGGTCTAATATCCATGGTGTAGAGGAGGGGGTTGGAATTGGGGGGTCCTCATGGTCTAATCCCATGGTGTAGAGGAGGGAGGTGAGAATTGGGGGGGTCCTCATGATCTAATATCCATGGTGTAGAGGAGGGAGGTGGGAATTGGGGGTCCTCATGGTCTAATATCCATGGTGTAGAGGAGGGAGGTGGGAATTGGGGGGTCCTCATGGTCTAATATCCATGGTGTAAGGAGGGAGGTGAGAATTGGGGGGGTCCTCATGGTCTAATATCCATGGTGTAGAGGAGGGAGGTGAGAATTGGGGGGTCCTCATGATCTAATATCCATGGTGTAGAGGAGGGAGGTGAGAATTGGGGGGGTCCTCATGATCTAATATCCATGGTGTAGAGGAGGGAGGTGAGAATTGGGGGGTCCTCATGGTCTAATATCCATGGTGTAGAGGAGGGAGGTGAGAATTGGGGGGTCCCTCATGATCTAATATCCATGGTGTAGAGGAGGGGGGTGGGAATTGGGGGTCCTCATGGTCTAATATCCATGGTGTAGAGGAGAGGGGTGGGAATTGGGGGGTCCTCATGGTCTAATATCCATGGTGTAGAGGAGGGGGGTGGGAATTGGGGGGTCCTCATGATCTAATATCCATGGTGTAGAGGAGGGAGGTGAGAATTGGGGGGTCCTCATGATCTAATATCCATGGTGTAGAGGAGGGAGGTGGGAATTGGGGGGTCCTCATGGTCTAATATCCATGGTGTAGAGGAGGGAGGTGGGAATTGGGGGTCCTCATGATCTAATATCCATGGTGTAGAGGAGGGGGTGGGAATTGGGGGGTCCTCATGGTCTAATATCCATGGTGTAGAGGAGGGAGGTGAGAATTGGGGGGTCCTCATGGTCTAATATCCATGGTGTAGAGGAGGGGGGTGGGAATTGGGGGGTCCTCATGGTCTAATATCCATGGTGTAGAGGAGGGAGGTGAGAATTGGGGGTCCTCATGGTCTAATATCCATGGTGTAGAGGAGGGAGGTGGGAATTGGGGGTCCTCATGGTCTAATATCCATGGTGTAGAGGAGGGAGGTGGGAATTGGGGGGTCCTCATGGTCTAATATCCATGGTGTAGAGGAGGGAGGTGGGAATTGGGTGGTCCTCATGGTCTTATATCCATGGTGTAGAGGAGGGAGGTGAGAATTGGGGGTCCTCATGGTCTAATATCCATGGTGTAGAGGAGGGAGGTGGGAATTGGGGGTCCTCATGGTCTAATATCCATGGTGTAGAGGAGGGAGGTGGGAATTGGGGGGTCCTCATGATCTAATATCCATGGTGTAGAGGAGGGAGGTGAGAATTGGGGGGTCCTCATGACCTAATATCCATGGTGTAGAGGAGGGAGGTGAGAATTGGGGGGTCCTCATGATCTAATATCCATGGTGTAGAGGAGGGAGGTGGGAATTGGGGGTCCTCATGATCTAATATCCATGGTGTAGAGGAGGGAGGTGGGAATTGGGGGGTCCTCATGATCTAATATCCATGGTGTAGAGGAGGGAGGTGGGAATTGGGGGTCCTCATGGTCTAATATCCATGGTGTAGAGGAGAGGGGTGGGAATTGGGGGGTCCTCATGATCTAATATCCATGGTGTAGAGGAGGGAGGTGGGAATTGGGGGGTCCTCATGGTCTAATATCCATGGTGTAGAGGAGGGGGTGGGAATTGGGGGGTCCTCATGGTCTAATATCCATGGTGTAGAGGAGGGCGGTGGGAATTGGGGGTCCTCATGATCTAATAACCATGGTGTAGAGGAGGGAGGTGAGAATTGGGGGTCCTCATGATCTAATATCCATGGTGTAGAGGAGGGAGGTGAGAATTGGGGGGTCCTCATGGTCTAATATCCATGGTGTAGAGGAGGGCGGTGGGAATTGGGGGTCCTCATGATCTAATAACCATGGTGTAGAGGAGGGAGGTGAGAATTGGGGGGTCCTCATGACCTAATATCCATGGTGTAGAGGAGGGAGGTGGGAATTGGGGGGTCCTCATGGTCTAATATCCATGGTGTAGAGGAGGGAGGTGGGAATTGGGGGGGTCCTCATGGTCTAATATTCATGGTGTAGAGGAGGGAGGTGAGAATTGGGGTCCTCATGGTCTAATATCCATGGTGTAGAGGAGGGAGGTGAGAATTGGGGGGTCCTCATGATCTAATATCCATGGTGTAGAGGAGGGGGGTGGGAATTGGGGGTCCTCATGGTCTAATATCCATGGTGTAGAGGAGAGGGGTGGGAATTGGGGGGTCCTCATGGTCTAATATCCATGGTGTAGAGGAGGGGGGTGGGAATTGGGGGGTCCTCATGATCTAATATCCATGGTGTAGAGGAGGGAGGTGAGAATTGGGGGGTCCTTATGGTCTAATATCCATGGTGTAGAGGAGGGAGGTGGGAATTGGGGGGTCCTCATGATCTAATATCCATGGTGTAGAGGAGGGAGGTGGGAATTGGGGGGTCCTCATGGTCTAATATCCATGGTGTAGAGGAGGGAGGTGGGAATTGGGGGTCCTCATGATCTAATATCCATGGTGTAGAGGAGGGGGGTGGGAATTGGGGGGTCCTCATGGTCTAATATCCATGGTGTAGAGGAGGGAGGTGAGAATTGGGGGGGTCCTCATGGTCTAATATCCATGGTGTAGAGGAGGGGGGTGGGAATTGGGGGGTCCTCATGGTCTAATATCCATGGTGTAGAGGAGGAGGTGAGAATTGGGGGTCCTCATGGTCTAATATCCATGGTGTAGAGGAAGGGAGGTGGGAATTGGGGGTCCTCATGGTCTAATATCCATGGTGTAGAGGAGGGAGGTGGGAATTGGGGGGTCCTCATGGTCTTATATCCATGGTGTAGAGGAGGGAGGTGAGAATTGGGGGTCCTCATGGTCTAATATCCATGGTGTAGAGGAGGGAGGTGGGAATTGGGGGTCCTCATGGTCTAATATCCATGGTGTAGAGGAGGGAGATGGGAATTGGGGGGTCCTCATGATCTAATATCCATGGTGTAGAGGAGGGAGGTGAGAATTGGGGGGTCCTCATGACCTAATATCCATGGTGTAGAGGAGGGAGGTGAGAATTGGGGGGTCCTCATGATCTAATATCCATGGTGTAGAGGAGGGAGGTGGGAATTGGGGGTCCTCATGATCTAATATCCATGGTGTAGAGGAGGGAGGTGGGAATTGGGGGGTCCTCATGATCTAATATCCATGGTGTAGAGGAGGGAGGTGGGAATTGGGGGTCCTCATGGTCTAATATCCATGGTGTAGAGGAGAGGGGTGGGAATTGGGGGGTCCTCATGATCTAATATCCATGGTGTAGAGGAGGGAGGTGGGAATTGGGGGGTCCTCATGGTCTAATATCCATGGTGTAGAGGAGGGGGTGGGAATTGGGGGGTCCTCATGGTCTAATATCCATGGTGTAGAGGAGGGCGGTGGGAATTGGGGGTCCTCATGATCTAATAACCATGGTGTAGAGGAGGGAGGTGAGAATTGGGGGGTCCTCATGATCTAATATCCATGGTGTAGAGGAGGGAGGTGAGAATTGGGGGGTCCTCATGGTCTAATATCCATGGTGTAGAGGAGGGCGGTGGGAATTGGGGGTCCTCATGATCTAATAACCATGGTGTAGAGGAGGGAGGTGAGAATTGGGGGGTCCTCATGACCTAATATCCATGGTGTAGAGGAGGGAGGTGGGAATTGGGGGGTCCTCATGGTCTAATATCCATGGTGTAGAGGAGGGAGGTGGGAATTGGGGGGTCCTCATGGTCTAATATTCATGGTGTAGAGGAGGGAGGTGAGAATTGGGGGTCCTCATGAACTAATATCCATGGTGTAGAGGAGGGAGGTGAGAATTGGGGGTCCTCATGGTCTAATATCCATGGTGTAGAGGAGGGGGTTGGAATTGGGGGGTCCTCATGGTCTAATATCCATGGTGTAGAGGAGAGGGGTGGGAATTGGGGGGTCCTCATGGTCTAATATCCATGGTGTAGAGGAGGGAGGTGGGAATTGGGGGTCCTCATGGTCTAATATCCATGGTCTAGAGGAGAGGGGTGGGAATTGGGGGGTCCTCATGGTCTAATATCCATGGTGTAGAGGAGGGAGGTGAGAATTGGGGGGTCCTCATGATCTAATACCCATGGTGTAGAGGAAGGGAGGTGGGAATTGGGGGGTCCTCATGATCTAATATCCATGGTGTAGAGGAGGGAGGTGAGAATTGGGGGTCCTCATGGTCTAATATCCATGGTGTAGAGGAGGGGGGTTGGAATTGGGGGGTCCTCATGGTCTAATATCCATGGTGTAGAGGAGAGGGGTGGGAATTGGGGGGTCCTCATGGTCTAATATCCATGGTGTAGAGGAGGGAGGTGAGAATTGGGGGGTCCTCATGATCTAATATCCATGGTGTAGAGGAGAGGGGTGGGAATTGGGGGTCCTCATGGTCTAATATCATGGTGTAGAGGAGGGAGGTGGGAATTGGGGGGTCCTCATGATCTAATATCCATGGTGTAGAGGAGGGAGGTGAGAATTGGGGGGTCCTCATGATCTAATATCCATGGTGTAGAGGAGGGAGGTGGGAATTGGGGGGTCCTCATGGTCTAATATCATGGTGTAGAGGAGGGAGGTGGGAATTGGGGGGTCCTCATGATCTAATATCCATGGTGTAGAGAAGGGAGGTGGGAATTGGGGGGTCCTCATGGTCTAATATCCATGGTGTAGAGGAGGGAGGTGAGAATTGGGGGGTCCTCATGGTCTAATATCCATGGTGTAGAGGAGGGAGGTGGGAATTGGGGGGTCCTCATGATCTAATATCCATGGTGTAGAGGAGGGAGGTGAGAATTGGGGGTCCTCATGGTCTAATATCCATGGTGTAGAGGAGGGGGTTGGAATTAGGGGGTCCTCATGGTCTAATATCCATGGTGTAGAGGAGGGAGGTGAGAATTGGGGGGGTCCTCATGATCTAATATCCATGGTGTAGAGGAGGGAGGTGGGAATTGGGGGTCCTCATGGTCTAATATCCATGGTGTAGAGGAGGGAGGTGGGAATTGGGGGGTCCTCATGGTCTAATATCCATGGTGTAGAGGAGGGAGGTGAGAATTGGGGGGGTCCTCATGGTCTAATATCCATGGTGTAGAGGAGGGAGGTGAGAATTGGGGGGTCCTCATGACCTAATATCCATGGTGTAGAGGAGGGGGGTGGGAATTGGGGGTCCTCATGGTCTAATATCCATGGTGTAGAGGAGAGGGGTGGGAATTGGGGGGTCCTCATGGTCTAATATCCATGGTGTAGAGGAGGGAGGTGAGAATTGGGGGGTCCTCATGATCTAATATCCATGGTGTAGAGGAGGGGGGTGGGAATTGGGGGTCCTCATGGTCTAATATCCATGGTGTAGAGGAGAGGGGTGGGAATTGGGGGGTCCTCATGGTCTAATATCCATGGTGTAGAGGAGGGGGGTGGGAATTGGGGGGTCCTCATGATCTAATATCCATGGTGTAGAGGAGGGAGGTGAGAATTGGGGGGTCCTCATGGTCTAATATCCATGGTGTAGAGGAGGGAGGTGGGAATTGGGGGGTCCTCATGATCTAATATCCATGGTGTAGAGGAGGGAGGTGGGAATTGGGGGGTCCTCATGGTCTAATATCCATGGTGTAGAGGAGGGAGGTGGGAATTGGGGGTCCTCATGATCTAATATCCATGGTGTAGAGGAGGGGGGTGGGAATTGGGGGGTCCTCATGGTCTAATATCCATGGTGTAGAGGAGGGAGGTGAGAATTGGGGGGTCCTCATGGTCTAATATCCATGGTGTAGAGGAGGGGGTGGGAATTGGGGGGTCCTCATGGTCTAATATCCATGGTGTAGAGGAGGGAGGTGAGAATTGGGGGTCCTCATGGTCTAATATCCATGGTGTAGAGGAGGGAGGTGGGAATTGGGGGTCCTCATGGTCTAATATCCATGGTGTAGAGGAGGGAGGTGGGAATTGGGGGGTCCTCATGGTCTAATATCCATGGTGTAGAGGAGGGAGGTGGGAATTGGGTGGTCCTCATGGTCTTATATCCATGGTGTAGAGGAGGGAGGTGAGAATTGGGGGTCCTCATGGTCTAATATCCATGGTGTAGAGGAGGGAGGTGGGAATTGGGGTCCTCATGGTCTAATATCCATGGTGTAGAGGAGGGAGGTGGGAATTGGGGGGTCCTCATGGTCTAATATCCATGGTGTAGAGGAGGGAGGTGGGAATTGGGTGGTCCTCATGGTCTTATATCCATGGTGTAGAGGAGGGAGGTGAGAATTGGGGGTCCTCATGGTCTAATATCCATGGTGTAGAGGAGGGAGGTGGGAATTGGGGGTCCTCATGGTCTAATATCCATGGTGTAGAGGAGGGAGGTGAGAATTGGGGGGTCCTCATGATCTAATATCCATGGTGTAGAGGAGGGAGGTGAGAATTGGGGGTCCTCATGACCTAATATCCATGGTGTAGAGGAGGGAGGTGAGAATTGGGGGGTCCTCATGATCTAATATCCATGGTGTAGAGGAGGGAGGTGGGAATTGGGGGTCCTCATGATCTAATATCCATGGTGTAGAGGAGGGAGGTGGGAATTGGGGGGTCCTCATGGTCTAATATCCATGGTGTAGAGGAGGGAGGTGGGAATTGGGGGTCCTCATGGTCTAATATCCATGGTGTAGAGGAGAGGGGTGGGAATTGGGGGGTCCTCATGATCTAATATCCATGGTGTAGAGGAGGGAGGTGGGAATTGGGGGGTCCTCATGGTCTAATATCCATGGTGTAGAGGAGGGGGTGGGAATTGGGGGGTCTCATGGTCTAATATCCATGGTGTAGAGGAGGGCGGTGGGAATTGGGGGTCCTCATGATCTAATAACCATGGTGTAGAGGAGGGAGGTGAGAATTGGGGGGTCCTCATGATCTAATATCCATGGTGTAGAGGAGGGAGGTGAGAATTGGGGGGTCCTCATGGTCTAATATCCATGGTGTAGAGGAGGGCGGTGGGAATTGGGGGTCCTCATGATCTAATAACCATGGTGTAGAGGAGGGAGGTGAGAATTGGGGGGTCCTCATGACCTAATATCCATGGTGTAGAGGAGGGAGGTGGGAATTGGGGGTCCTCATGGTCTAATATCCATGGTGTAGAGAGGGAGGTGGGAATTGGGGGTCCTCATGGTCTAATATTCATGGTGTAGAGGAGGGAGGTGAGAATTGGGGGTCCTCATGAACTAATATCCATGGTGTAGAGGAGGGAGGTGAGAATTGGGGGTCCTCGTGGTCTAATATCCATGGTGTAGAAGAGGGAGGTGGGAATTGGGGGTCCTCATGGTCTAATATCCATGGTGTAGAGGAGGGAGGTGAGAATTGGGGGGTCCTCATGGTCTAATATCCATGGTGTAGAAGAGGGAGGTGGGAATTGGGGGTCCTCATGGTCTAATATCCATGGTGTAGAGGAGGGAGGTGGGAATTGGGGGGTCCTCATGATCTAATATCCATGGTGTAGAGGAGGGAGGGGAGGTGGGAATTGGGGGGTCCTCATGGTCTAATATCCATGGTGTAGAAGAGGGAGGTGAGAATTGGGGGGTCCTCATGATCTAATATCCATGGTGTAGAGGAGGGAGGTGGGAATTGGGGGGTCCTCATGGTCTAATATCCATGGTGTAGAAGAGGGAGGTGGGAATTGGGGGTCCTCATGGTCTAATATCCATGGTGTAGAAGAGGGAGGTGGGAATTGGGGGTCCTCATGGTCTAATATCCATGGTGTAGAGGAGGGAGGTGGGAATTGGGGGGTCCTCATGATCTAATATCCATGGTGTAGAGGAGGGAGGTGGGAATTGGGGGGTCCTCATGATCTAATATCCATGGTGTAGAGGAGGGAGGTGGGAATTGGGGGGTCCTCATGGTCTAATATCCATGGTGTAGAGGAGGGAGGTGGGAATTGGGGGTCCTCATGGTCTTATATCCATGGTGTAGAGGAGGGGGTGGGAATTGGGGGGTCCTCATGATCTAATATCCATGGTGTAGAGGAGGGAGGTGGGAATTGGGGGGTCCTCATGATCTAATATCCATGGTGTAGAGGAGGGGGGTGGGAATTGGGGGTCCTCATGATCTAATATCCATGGTGTAGAGGAGGGAGGTGGGAATTGGGGGGTCCTCATGATCTAATATCCATGGTGTAGAGGAGGGAGGTGAGAATTGGGGGGTCCTCATGGTCTAATATCCATGGTGTAGAGGAGGGAGGTGGGAATTGGGGGGGTCCTCATGATCTAATATCCATGGTGTAGAGGAGGGAGGTGGGAATTGGGGGGTCCTCATGATCTAATATCCATGGTGTAGAGGAGGGGGGTGGGAATTGGGGGGTCCTCATGGTCTAATATCCATGGTGTAGAGGAGGGAGGTGGGAATTGGGGGTCCTCATGGTCTAATATCCATGGTGTAGAGGAGGGGGGTGGAATTGGGGGGTCCTCATGGTCTAATATCCATGGTGTAGAGGAGGGAGGTGGGAATTGGGGGTCCTCATGATCTAATATCCATGGTGTAGAGGAGGGAGGTGGGAATTGGGGGGTCCTCATGATCTAATATCCATGGTGTAGAGGAGAGGGGTGGGAATTGGGGGGTCCTCATGATCTAATATCCATGGTGTAGAGGAGGGAGGTGAGAATTGGGGGGTCCTCATGATCTAATATCCATGGTGTAGAGGAGGGAGGTGAGAATTGGGGGGTCCTCATGATCTAATATCATGGTGTAGAGGAGGGAGGTGGGAATTGGGGGGTCCTCATGGTCTAATATCCATGGTGTAGAGGAGGGAGGTGGGAATTGGGGGTCCTCATGATCTAATATCCATGGTGTAGAGGAGGGAGGTGAGAATTGGGGGGTCCTCATAATCTAATATCCATGGTGTAGAGGAGGGAGGTGAGAATTGGGGGTCCTCATGGTCTAATATCCATGGTGTAGAGGAGGGAGGTGGGAATTGGGGGTCCTCATGATCTAATATCCATGGTGTAGAGGAGGGAGGTGAGAATTGGGGGGGTCCTCATGATCTAATATCCATGGTGTAGAGGAGGGAGGTGAGAATTGGGGGGTCCTCATGGTCTAATATCCATGGTGTAGAGGAGGGAGGTGGGAATTGGGGGTCCTCATGATCTAATATCCATGGTGTAGAGGAGAGGGGTGGGAATTGGGGGTCCTCATGATCTAATATCCATGGTGTAGAGGAGAGGGGTGGGAATTGGGGGGTCCTCATGGTCTAATATCCATGGTGTAGAGGAGGGAGGTGGGAATTGGGGGGTCCTCATGATCTAATATCCATGGTGTAGAGGAGGGAGGTGGGAATTGGGGGTCCTCATGATCTAATATCCATGGTGTAGAGGAGGGGGTGGGAATTGGGGGCTGCTCATGGTCTAATATCCATGGTGTAGAGGAGGGAGGTGAGAATTGGGGGGTCCTCATGATCTAATATCCATGGTGTAGAGGAGGGAGGTGAGAATTGGGGGGTCCTCATGATCTAATATCCATGGTGTAGAGGAGGGAGGTGAGAATTGGGGGGTCCTCATGGTCTAATATCATGGTGTAGAGGAGGGAGGTGGGAATTGGGGGGTCCTCGTGATCTAATATCATGGTGTAGAGGAGGGAGGTGGGAATTGGGGGTCCTCATGGTCTAATATCCATGGTGTAGAGGAGGGGGTTGGAATTGGGGGGTCCTCATGGTCTAATATCCATGGTGTAGAGGAGGGAGGTGAGAATTGGGGGGTCCTCATGGTCTAATATCCATGGTGTAGAGGAGGGGGTTGGGAATTGGGGGGGTCCTCATGATCTAATATCCATGGTGTAGAGGAGGGGGTTGGGAATTGGGGGGGTCCTCATGATCTAATATCCATGGTGTAGAGGAGGGAGGTGAGAATTGGGGGGTCCTCATGGTCTAATATCCATGGTGTAGAGGAGAGGGGTGGGAATTGGGGGGTCCTCATGGTCTAATATCCATGGTGTAGAGGAGGGAGGTGGGAATTGGGGGGTCCTCATGGTCTAATATCCATGGTGTAGAGTAGGGAGGTGAGAATTGGGGGTCCTCATGGTCTAATATCCATGGTGTAGAGGAGAGGGGTGGGAATTGGGGGGTCCTCATGGTCTAATATCCATGGTGTAGAGGAGGGAGGTGGGAATTGGGGGGTCCTCATGATCTAATATCCATGGTGTAGAGGAGGGAGGTGGGAATTGGGGGTCCTCATGGTCTAATATCCATGGTGTAGAGGAGGGAGGTGGGAATTGGGGGTCCTCATGGTCTAATATCCATGGTGTAGAGGAGGGAGGTGAGAATTGGGGGGTCCTCATGATCTAATATCCATGGTGTAGAGGAGGGAGGTGAGAATTGGGGGGTCCTCATGGTCTAATATCCATGGTGTAGAGGAGGGAGGTGGGAATTGGGGGGTCCTCATGGTCTAATATCCATGGTGTAGAGGAGAGGGGTGGGAATTGGGGGTCCTCATGGTCTAATATCCATGGTGTAGAGGAGAGGGGTGGAAATTGGGGGTCCTCATGATCTAATATCCATGGTGTAGAGGAGAGAGGTGGGAATTGGGGGGTCCTCATGATCTAATATCCATGGTGTAGAGGAGGGAGGTGGGAATTGGGGGGTCCTCATGATCTAATATCCATGGTGTAGAGGAGGGAGGTGGGAATTGGGGGGTCCTCATGATCTAATATCCATGGTGTAGAGGAGGGAGGTGGGAATTGGGGGTCCTCATGGTCTAATATCCATGGTGTAGAGGAGGGAGGTGGGAATTGGGGGTCCTCATGGTCTTATATCCATGGTGTAGAGGAGGGAGGTGAGAATTGGGGGTCCTCATGGTCTAATATCCATGGTGTAGAGGAGGGGGGTGAGAATTGGGGGGTCCTCATGATCTAATATCCATGGTGTAGAGGAGGGAGGTGAGAATTGGGGGTCCTCATGATCTAATATCCATGGTGTAGAGGAGGGGGGTGGGAATTGGGGGGTCCTCATGGTCTAATATCCATGGTGTAGAGGAGGGAGGTGGGAATTGGGGGTCCTCATGGTCTAATATCCATGGTGTAGAGGAGGGAGGTGGGAATTGGGGGTCCTCATGGTCTTATATCCATGGTGTAGAGGAGGGAGGTGAGAATTGGGGGTCCTCATGGTCTAATATCCATGGTGTAGAGGAGGGAGGTGGGAATTGGGGGTCCTCATGGTCTAATATCCATGGTGTAGAGGAGGGAGGTGGGAATTGGGGGGTCCTCATGATCTAATATCCATGGTGTAGAGGAGGGAGGTGAGAATTGGGGGGTCCTCATGATCTAATATCATGGTGTAGAGGAGGGAGGTGGGAATTGGGGGTCCTCATGATCTAATATCCATGGTGTAGAGGAGGGAGGTGGGAATTGGGGGGTCCTCATGGTCTAATATCCATGGTGTAGAGGAGGGAGGTGGGAATTGGGGGGTCCTCATGATCTAATATCCATGGTGTAGAGGAGGGAGGTGGGAATTGGGGGGTCCTCATGATCTAATATCCATGGTGTAGAGGAGGGAGGTGGGAATTGGGGGTCCTCATGGTCTAATATCCATGGTGTAGAGGAGAGGGGTGGGAATTGGGGGGTCCTCATGATCTAATATCCATGGTGTAGAGGAGGGAGGTGGGAATTGGGGGTCCTCATGATCTAATATCCATGGTGTAGAGGAGGGAGGTGAGAATTGGGGGTCCTCATGATCTAATATCCATGGTGTAGAGGAGGGAGGTGGGAATTGGGGGTCCTCATGGTCTAATATCCATGGTGTAGAGGAGGGAGGTGGGAATTGGGGGTCCTCATGATCTAATATCCATGGTGTAGAGGAGGGAGGTGAGAATTGGGGGGTCCTCATGATCTAATATCCATGGTGTAGAGGAGGGAGGTGAGAATTGGGGGGTCCTCATGATCTAATATCCATGGTGTAGAGAAGGGAGGTGGGAATTGGGGGGTCCTCATGGTCTAATATCCATGGTGTAGAGGAGGGAGGTGGGAATTGGGGGTCCTCATGGTCTAATATCCATGGTGTAGAGGAGGGAGGTGGGAATTGGGGGTCCTCATGATCTAATATCCATGGTGTAGAGGAGGGAGGTGAGAATTGGGGGGGTCCTCATGATCTAATATCCATGGTGTAGAGGAGGGAGGTGAGAATTGGGGGGTCCTCATGATCTAATATCCATGGTGTAGAGAAGGGAGGTGAGAATTGGGGGGGTCCTCATGGTCTAATATCCATGGTGTAGAGGAGGGAGGTGGGAATTGGGGGTCCTCATGGTCTAATATCCATGGTGTAGAGGAGAGGGGTGGGAATTGGGGGTCCTCATGGTCTAATATCCATGGTGTAGAGGAGAGGGGTGGGAATTGGGGGTCCTCATGATCTAATATCCATGGTGTAGAGAAGGGAGGTGGGAATTGGGGGGGTCCTCATGATCTAATATCCATGGTGTAGAGGAGGGAGGTGAGAATTGGGGGGTCCTCATGGTCTAATATCCATGGTGTAGAGGAGGGAGGTGAGAATTGGGGGGTCCTCATGATCTAATATCCATGGTGTAGAGGAGGGGGGTGAGAATTGGGGGGTCCTCATGATCTAATATCCATGGTGTAGAGGAGGGGGGTGGGAATTGGGGGGTCCTCATGGTCTAATATCCATGGTGTAGAGGAGGGAGGTGAGAATTGGGGGGTCCTCATGGTCTAATATCCATGGTGTAGAGGAGGGGGGTGGGAATTGGGGGGTCCTCATGGTCTAATATCCATGGTGTAGAGGAGGTAGGTGAGAATTGGGGGTCCTCATGGTCTAATATCCATGGTGTAGAGGAGGGAGGTGGGAATTGGGGGTCCTCATGGTCTAATATCCATGGTGTAGAGGAGGGAGGTGGGAATTGGGGGGTCCTCATGGTCTAATATCCATGGTGTAGAGGAGGGAGGTAGGAATTGGGTGGTCCTCATGGTCTTATATCCATGGTGTAGAGGAGGGAGGTGAGAATTGGGGGTCCTCATGGTCTAATATCCATGGTGTAGAGGAGGGAGGTGGGAATTGGGGGTCCTCATGGTCTAATATCCATGGTGTAGAGGAGGGAGGTGAGAATTGGGGGGTCCTCATGATCTAATATCCATGGTGTAGAGGAGGGAGGTGGGAATTGGGGGGTCCTCATGATCTAATATCCATGGTGTAGAGGAGGGAGGTGAGAATTGGGGGGTCCTCATGACCTAATATCCATGGTGTAGAGGAGGGAGGTGAGAATTGGGGGGTTCTCATGATCTAATATCCATGGTGTAGAGAAGGGAGGTGGGAATTGGGGGTCCTCATGATCTAATATCCATGGTGTAGAGGAGGGAGGTGGGAATTGGGGGTCCTCATGGTCTAATATCCATGGTGTAGAGGAGGGAGGTGGGAATTGGGGGTCCTCATGATCTAATATCCATGGTGTAGAGGAGGGAGGTGGGAATTGGGGGTCCTCATGGTCTAATATCCATGGTGTAGAGGAGGGAGGTGGGAATTGGGGGTCCTCATGATCTAATATCCATGGTGTAGAGGAGGGAGGTGAGAATTGGGGGGGTCCTCATGATCTAATATCCATGGTGTAGAGGAGGGAGGTGAGAATTGGGGGGTCCTCATGATCTAATATCCATGGTGTAGAGGAGGGGGGTGGGAATTGGGGGGTCCTCATGGTCTAATATCCATGGTGTAGAGGAGGGAGGTGAGAATTGGGGGGTCCTCATGATCTAATATCCATGGTGTAGAGGAGGGGGGTGGGAATTGGGGGGTCCTCATGGTCTAATATCCATGGTGTAGAGGAGGGGGGTGGGAATTGGGGGGTCCTCATGGTCTTATATCCATGGTGTAGAGGAGGGAGGTGAGAATTGGGGGTCCTCATGGTCTAATATCCATGGTGTAGAGGAGGGAGGTGGGAATTGGGGGTCCTCATGGTCTAATATCCATGGTGTAGAGGAGGGAGGTGGGAATTGGGGGGTCCTCATGATCTAATATCCATGGTGTAGAGGAGGGAGGTGAGAATTGGGGGGTCCTCATGACCTAATATCCATGGTGTAGAGGAGGGAGGTGAGAATTGGGGGGTCCTCATGATCTAATATCCATGGTGTAGAGGAGGGAGGTGGGAATTGGGGGTCCTCATGATCTAATATCCATGGTGTAGAGGAGGGAGGTGGGAATTGGGGGGTCCTCATGGTCTAATATCCATGGTGTAGAGGAGGGAGGTGAGAATTGGGGGTCCTCATGGTCTAATATCCATGGTGTAGAGGAGAGGGGTGGGAATTGGGGGGTCCTCATGATCTAATATCCATGGTGTAGAGGAGGGAGGTGGGAATTGGGGGGTCCTCATGGTCTAATATCCATGGTGTAGAGGAGGGGGTGGGAATTGGGGGGTCCTCATGGTCTAATATCCATGGTGTAGAGGAGGGCGGTGGGAATTGGGGGTCCTCATGATCTAATAACCATGGTGTAGAGGAGGGAGGTGAGAATTGGGGGGTCCTCATGATCTAATATCCATGGTGTAGAGGAGGGAGGTGAGAATTGGGGGGTCCTCATGGTCTAATATCCATGGTGTAGAGGAGGGCGGTGGGAATTGGGGGTCCTCATGATCTAATAACCATGGTGTAGAGGAGGGAGGTGAGAATTGGGGGGTCCTCATGACCTAATATCCATGGTGTAGAGGAGGGAGGTGGGAATTGGGGGGTCCTCATGGTCTAATATCCATGGTGTAGAGGAGGGAGGTGGGAATTGGGGGGTCCTCATGGTCTAATATTCATGGTGTAGAGGAGGGAGGTGAGAATTGGGGGTCCTCATGAACTAATATCCATGGTGTAGAGGAGGGAGGTGAGAATTGGGGGTCCTCATGGTCTAATATCCATGGTGTAGAGGAGGGGGTTGGAATTGGGGGGTCCTCATGGTCTAATATCCATGGTGTAGAGGAGAGGGGTGGGAATTGGGGGGTCCTCATGGTCTAATATCCATGGTGTAGAGGAGGGAGGTGGGAATTGGGGGTCCTCATGGTCTAATATCCATGGTCTAGAGGAGAGGGGTGGGAATTGGGGGGTCCTCATGGTCTAATATCCATGGTGTAGAGGAGGGAGGTGAGAATTGGGGGGTCCTCATGATCTAATACCCATGGTGTAGAGGAAGGGAGGTGGGAATTGGGGGGTCCTCATGATCTAATATCCATGGTGTAGAGGAGGGAGGTGAGAATTGGGGGTCCTCATGGTCTAATATCCATGGTGTAGAGGAGGGGGTTGGAATTGGGGGGTCCTCATGGTCTAATATCCATGGTGTAGAGGAGAGGGGTGGGAATTGGGGGGTCCTCATGGTCTAATATCCATGGTGTAGAGGAGGGAGGTGAGAATTGGGGGGTCCTCATGATCTAATATCCATGGTGTAGAGGAGAGGGGTGGGAATTGGGGGTCCTCATGGTCTAATATCATGGTGTAGAGGAGGGAGGTGGGAATTGGGGGGTCCTCATGATCTAATATCCATGGTGTAGAGGAGGGAGGTGAGAATTGGGGGTCCTCATGATCTAATATCCATGGTGTAGAGGAGGGAGGTGGGAATTGGGGGGTCCTCATGGTCTAATATCATGGTGTAGAGGAGGGAGGTGGGAATTGGGGGGTCCTCATGATCTAATATCCATGGTGTAGAGAAGGGAGGTGGGAATTGGGGGGTCCTCATGGTCTAATATCCATGGTGTAGAGGAGGGAGGTGAGAATTGGGGGGTCCTCATGGTCTAATATCCATGGTGTAGAGGAGGGAGGTGGGAATTGGGGGGTCCTCATGATCTAATATCCATGGTGTAGAGGAGGGAGGTGAGAATTGGGGGTCCTCATGGTCTAATATCCATGGTGTAGAGAAGGGAGGTGGGAATTGGGGGGGTCCTCATGGTCTAATATCCATGGTGTAGAGGAGGGAGGTGAGAATTGGGGGGTCCTCATGATCTAATACCCATGGTGTAGAGGAAGGGAGGTGGGAATTGGGGGGTCCTCATGATCTAATATCCATGGTGTAGAGGAGGGAGGTGAGAATTGGGGGTCCTCATGGTCTAATATCCATGGTGTAGAGGAGGGGGTTGGAATTGGGGGGTCCTCATGGTCTAATATCCATGGTGTAGAGGAGAGGGGTGGGAATTGGGGGGTCCTCATGGTCTAATATCCATGGTGTAGAGGAGGGAGGTGAGAATTGGGGGGTCCTCATGATCTAATATCCATGGTGTAGAGGAGAGGGGTGGGAATTGGGGGTCCTCATGGTCTAATATCATGGTGTAGAGGAGGGAGGTGGGAATTGGGGGGTCCTCATGATCTAATATCCATGGTGTAGAGGAGGGAGGTGAGAATTGGGGGGTCCTCATGATCTAATATCCATGGTGTAGAGGAGGGAGGTGGGAATTGGGGGGTCCTCATGGTCTAATATCATGGTGTAGAGGAGGGAGGTGGGAATTGGGGGGTCCTCATGATCTAATATCCATGGTGTAGAGAAGGGAGGTGGGAATTGGGGGGTCCTCATGGTCTAATATCCATGGTGTAGAGGAGGGAGGTGAGAATTGGGGGGTCCTCATGGTCTAATATCCATGGTGTAGAGGAGGGAGGTGGGAATTGGGGGGTCCTCATGATCTAATATCCATGGTGTAGAGGAGGGAGGTGAGAATTGGGGGTCCTCATGGTCTAATATCCATGGTGTAGAGGAGGGGGTTGGAATTGGGGGGTCCTCATGGTCTAATATCCATGGTGTAGAGGAGGGAGGTGAGAATTGGGGGGGTCCTCATGATCTAATATCCATGGTGTAGAGGAGGGAGGTGGGAATTGGGGGTCCTCATGGTCTAATATCCATGGTGTAGAGGAGGGAGGTGGGAATTGGGGGGTCCTCATGGTCTAATATCCATGGTGTAGAGGAGGGAGGTGAGAATTGGGGGGGTCCTCATGGTCTAATATCCATGGTGTAGAGGAGGGAGGTGAGAATTGGGGGGTCCTCATGATCTAATATCCATGGTGTAGAGGATGGAGGTGAGAATTGGGGGGGTCCTCATGATCTAATATCCATGGTGTAGAGGAGGGAGGTGAGAATTGGGGGGGTCCTCATGGTCTAATATCCATGGTGTAGAGGAGGGAGGTGAGAATTGGGGGGTCCTCATGATCTAATATCCATGGTGTAGAGGAGGGGGGTGGGAATTGGGGGTCCTCATGGTCTAATATCCATGGTGTAGAGGAGAGGGGTGGGAATTGGGGGGTCCTCATGGTCTAATATCCATGGTGTAGAGGAGGGGGGTGGGAATTGGGGGGTCCTCATGATCTAATATCCATGGTGTAGAGGAGGGAGGTGAGAATTGGGGGGTCCTCATGGTCTAATATCCATGGTGTAGAGGAGGGAGGTGGGAATTGGGGGGTCCTCATGATCTAATATCCATGGTGTAGAGGAGGGAGGTGGGAATTGGGGGGTCCTCATGGTCTAATATCCATGGTGTAGAGGAGGGAGGTGGGAATTGGGGGTCCTCATGATCTAATATCCATGGTGTAGAGGAGGGGGGTGGGAATTGGGGGGTCCTCATGGTCTAATATCCATGGTGTAGAGGAGGGAGGTGAGAATTGGGGGTCCTCATGGTCTAATATCCATGGTGTAGAGGAGGGAGGTGGGAATTGGGGGTCCTCATGGTCTAATATCCATGGTGTAGAGGAGGGAGGTGGGAATTGGGGGGTCCTCATGGTCTAATATCCATGGTGTAGAGGAGGGAGGTGGGAATTGGGTGGTCCTCATGGTCTTATATCCATGGTGTAGAGGAGGGAGGTGAGAATTGGGGGTCCTCATGGTCTAATATCCATGGTGTAGAGGAGGGAGGTGGGAATTGGGGGTCCTCATGGTCTAATATCCATGGTGTAGAGGAGGGAGGTGGGAATTGGGGGGTCCTCATGATCTAATATCCATGGTGTAGAGGAGGGAGGTGAGAATTGGGGGTCCTCATGAACTAATATCCATGGTGTAGAGGAGGGAGGTGAGAATTGGGGGTCCTCATGGTCTAATATCCATGGTGTAGAGGAGGGGGTTGGAATTGGGGGGTCCTCATGGTCTAATATCCATGGTGTAGAGGAGAGGGGTGGGAATTGGGGGGTCCTCATGGTCTAATATCCATGGTGTAGAGGAGGGAGGTGGGAATTGGGGGTCCTCATGGTCTAATATCCATGGTCTAGAGGAGAGGGGTGGGAATTGGGGGGTCCTCATGGTCTAATATCCATGGTGTAGAGGAGGGAGGTGAGAATTGGGGGGTCCTCATGATCTAATACCCATGGTGTAGAGGAAGGGAGGTGGGAATTGGGGGGTCCTCATGATCTAATATCCATGGTGTAGAGGAGGGAGGTGAGAATTGGGGGTCCTCATGGTCTAATATCCATGGTGTAGAGGAGGGGGGTTGGAATTGGGGGGTCCTCCTGGTCTAATATCCATGGTGTAGAGGAGAGGGGTGGGAATTGGGGGGTCCTCATGGTCTAATATCCATGGTGTAGAGGAGGGAGGTGAGAATTGGGGGGTCCTCATGATCTAATATCCATGGTGTAGAGGAGAGGGGTGGGAATTGGGGGTCCTCATGGTCTAATATCATGGTGTAGAGGAGGGAGGTGGGAATTGGGGGGTCCTCATGATCTAATATCCATGGTGTAGAGGAGGGAGGTGAGAATTGGGGGGTCCTCATGATCTAATATCCATGGTGTAGAGGAGGGAGGTGGGAATTGGGGGGTCCTCATGGTCTAATATCATGGTGTAGAGGAGGGAGGTGGGAATTGGGGGGTCCTCATGATCTAATATCCATGGTGTAGAGAAGGGAGGTGGGAATTGGGGGGTCCTCATGGTCTAATATCCATGGTGTAGAGGAGGGAGGTGAGAATTGGGGGGTCCTCATGGTCTAATATCCATGGTGTAGAGGAGGGAGGTGGGAATTGGGGGGTCCTCATGATCTAATATCCATGGTGTAGAGGAGGGAGGTGAGAATTGGGGGTCCTCATGGTCTAATATCCATGGTGTAGAGGAGGGGGTTGGAATTGGGGGGTCCTCATGGTCTAATATCCATGGTGTAGAGGAGGGAGGTGAGAATTGGGGGGGTCCTCATGATCTAATATCCATGGTGTAGAGGAGGGAGGTGGGAATTGGGGGTCCTCATGGTCTAATATCCATGGTGTAGAGGAGGGAGGTGGGAATTGGGGGGTCCTCATGGTCTAATATCCATGGTGTAGAGGAGGGAGGTGAGAATTGGGGGGGTCCTCATGGTCTAATATCCATGGTGTAGAGGAGGGAGGTGAGAATTGGGGGGTCCTCATGACCTAATATCCATGGTGTAGAGGAGGGGGGTGGGAATTGGGGGTCCTCATGGTCTAATATCCATGGTGTAGAGGAGAGGGGTGGGAATTGGGGGGTCCTCATGGTCTAATATCCATGGTGTAGAGGAGGGAGGTGAGAATTGGGGGGTCCTCATGATCTAATATCCATGGTGTAGAGGAGGGGGGTGGGAATTGGGGGTCCTCATGGTCTAATATCCATGGTGTAGAGGAGAGGGGTGGGAATTGGGGGGTCCTCATGGTCTAATATCCATGGTGTAGAGGAGGGGGGTGGGAATTGGGGGGTCCTCATGATCTAATATCCATGGTGTAGAGGAGGGAGGTGAGAATTGGGGGGTCCTCATGGTCTAATATCCATGGTGTAGAGGAGGGAGGTGGGAATTGGGGGGTCCTCATGATCTAATATCCATGGTGTAGAGGAGGGAGGTGAGAATTGGGGGTCCTCATGATCTAATATCCATGGTGTAGAGGAGGGAGGTGAGAATTGGGGGGTCCTCATGGTCTAATATCCATGGTGTAGAGGAGAGAGGTGAGAATTGGGGGTCCTCATGGTCTAATATCCATGGTGTAGAGGACGGAGGTGGGAATTGGGGGTCCTCATGATCTAATATCCATGGTGTAGAGGAGGGAGGTGAGAATTGGGGGTCCTCATGGTCTAATATCCATGGTGTAGAGGAGGGGGTTGGAATTGGGGGGTCCTCATGGTCTAATATCCATGGTGTAGAGGAGGGAGGTGAGAATTGGGGGGTCCTCATGATCTAATATCCATGGTGTAGAGGAGAGGGGTGGGAATTGGGGGTCCTCATGGTCTAATATCCATGGTGTAGAGGAGGGAGGTGAGAATTGGGGGTCCTCATGGTCTAATATCCATGGTGTAGAGGAGGGGGTTGGAATTGGGGGGTCCTCATGGTCTAATATCCATGGTGTAGAGGAGGGAGGTGAGAATTGGGGGTCCTCATGGTCTAATATCCATGGTGTAGAGGAGGGAGGTGAGAATTGGGGGGTCCTCATGGTCTAATATCCATGGTGTAGAGGAGGGAGGTGGGAATTGGGGGTCCTCATGGTCTAATATCCATGGTGTAGAGGACGGAGGTGAGAATTGGGGGGTCCTCATGGTCTAATATCCATGGTGTAGAGGAGGGAGGTGAGAATTGGGGGTCCTCATGATCTAATATCCATGGTGTAGAGGAGGGAGGTGGGAATTGGGGGTCCTCATGGTCTAATATCCATGGTGTAGAGGACGGAGGTGAGAATTGGGGGGTCCTCATGGTCTAATATCCATGGTGTAGAGGAGGGAGGTGAGAATTGGGGGTCCTCATGATCTAATATCCATGGTGTAGAGGAGGGGGGTGGGAATTGGGGGTCCTCATGGTCTAATATCCATGGTGTAGAGGAAGGAGGTGAGAATTGGGGGTCCTCATGGTCTAATATCCATGGTGTAGAGGACGGAGGTGGGAATCGTTAGGCGGGATAGGTCAGAGTTCTAGCGGAGATCCCCTTATAACATTGGCCGGATTGAGGGCGGGGCCTTGCGGCGTCTTCTCGCAGCCTCCTGCGCTTCCCCATTTTTTGGATCTGTGATGACATCCGAATATCTTCCATGTTAAGACGGCAACGCAGAACTTCCAAACAGATGTCCTTTAACTTTCACCCACTAGGTGGCACCATAAGCTCAGCTGCTATCATTATAAGAGACTGCACTTTGCAGCTGGGCCAGCAGATGGCGCCATCCACCAACAATTCCTCTCATTGTATATATCATGCTGGGACCTCCATCCCAGGGTTAAAGGTCAGCTGTATACACACAGAGGAGGTCAGGGACTCCTCTGGAGAGTCCAGGATATGAGGTATCAGATGCCTCATGCCACGCACACACGGCTGTAGGTTCTCATTTCCAATAATAAGATACTTGCTTTCCCCTTTTTCTCCTCTCTTTGTTAAATCTCAGTGCTGCTGATTTCCTGCAGCCTATTTGCAGCCACTTCCTGCCTACATGCCGTTTAGGATTCACACCTAGAGGGCCTGTCTCTGGGCGCATGGTGTAAATAGTTCCTCCGCTTTGAGGATCTTCACACCTAGAGGGCCTGGTCACAGGGTGCATGGTGTAAATAGTTACCCTGCTATCATGGGGGCCTGTCTCTGGGTGCATGGAGTAATTAGTTCTCCTGCTATCATGATCCTCACCTGGGGGGGGGGGGGGGGGGATCTGTCTCTAGATGCATGGTGTAAATAGTTCCCCCACTATCATGATTCTCACCTAGAGGGCCTGTCTCTGGGTCCATGGTGTAAATAGTTCCCACGCTATAAGGATCCTCACACCTAGAGTGCCTGTCTCTGAGTCCATGAAGTAAATAGTTCCCCTGCTATCAGGATCCTCACCTGGGGGGGCCTGTCTCTGGGTGCATGGTGTAAATAGTTCCCCCACTATCATGATTCTCACCTGGGGGGCCTGTCTCTGGGTCCATGGTGTAAATAGTTCCCATGCTATGAGGATCCTCACACCTAGAGGGCCTGTCACAGGGTGCATGGTGTAAATAGATCCCCTGCTATCATGATTCTCACCTGGGGGGCCTGGCTCTGGGTGAATGATGTAAATTCTTCTGCCTCTATTACGTTCCTGACCTACAGGGCCAGTCTCTGGGTGCATGGTGTAAACAGTTCCCCCACTATCACAATCCTCACCTATAGGGCCTGTCTCTGTGCATGGTGTACTGTAAATAGTTCCCTTCGCTATTACAATCCTCACCTGCAGGGCCTGCCTCTGGGTGCATGGTGTAAATACATCCCATGCTATCGTGATCCTCACCTAGAGGGCCCATCTCTGGATGCATGGTGTAAATACTTCCGCCGCTATCTCGCTTCTGCCCTAGAGGGCCCATCTTTGGGTGCTTGGTGTAGATGGTTCCCCCACTATCATGGTCCTCACCTGGGGGGCCCATCTCTGGATGCCTGGTGTAAATATTTCCCCAGCTATCACGGTCCTCACCAAGAGGGCCCGTCTCTGGGTGTATGGTGTAAACAGTCCCCCGCTATCATACTCCTCTCTTAAAGGGCCAGTCTCTGGGTGCATGGCGTAAATACTTCCCCCACTATTATGCTCCTCAGAGGGCCTATCTCTGGGTGCATGGTGTTAATAGTTCCCCTGCTAGCACGATCTTCACCTGCAGGGCCCATCTCTGGGTGCATGGTGAAAATAGTCCCCCGTTATGTTCCTCAGCGGGCCTGTCTCGGTACATGGTGTAAATAGTTCCCCTGCTATCAGGATCCACACCTAGAGGGCCCACCTCTGTATGCATGGTGTAAATACTTCTGTTACAACAATCCTCACAGAGTGCCTGCCTCTGGGTTCATGAAGTAAATAGTTCCCCTGCTATCATGATTCTCACCTAGGGTGGCTCATCTCTTGGTGTATGGTGTAAATACTTACCCTGCTATCATGATCCTCACCTAGAGGGCCAGTCTCTGGGTGCATGGAGTAATTGGTCTTCCTGCTATTGTGATACTCACCTAGGGGGCCCCGTCTCTGGATGCATAGTGTAAATACTTACCCCATGATCACGATCCTCACCTGAGGGGATAGTCTCTGGGTGCATGGTGTAAATAGTTCCCCAGCTATCGCAATCCTCACCTAGAGGGCCTGTTTCTGGGTGCATGTTATAAACAGTCCCCCGCTATCAAGATCTACCCCTGAATGGCCAGTTTCTGGGTGCATGGCGTAAATACTTTCCCGCTATTATGCTCCTCAGAGGGCCTGTGCATGGTGTAAATAGTCTCCCACCATCTTTCTCCTGATCTAGAGGGCCCATCTCTGGATGCATGGTGTAAATAGTCACCCCCCCCCAACACCACGATCTGACTCTGGGTGCATGGTGTAAATAGTCCCCCGCTATTATGATCCTCCCCTAGAGGGCCTGTCTCTGGGTGCATGGTGTAAATAGTTCCCCCGCTACCCTACTCCTCATCTAGGAAGGTCCTTCTCTGGGTGCATGGTGTAAATAGTCTACCGCTCTCACGATCCTCCAATGGAGGGCCTGTCTCTGGGTGCATGGTGTAAATCATGGGTCTTCAAAACTATGGCCCTCCAGTTGTTCAGGAACTACAATTCCCATCATGCCTAGTCATGTCTGTGAATGTCAGAGTTTTATAATGCCTCATGGGATGTGTAGTTTGGCAACAGCTGGAGGGCCGTAGTTTGAGGATCCCTGGTGTAAATAGTCTACTGCTATCACGATCCTCCCATGGAGGGCCTGTCTTTGGGTGCATGGTGTAGTCTACCGCTATCACGATCCTCCCATGGATGGCCTGTCTCTGGGTGCATGGTGTAAATAGTCTACCGCTATCACGATCCTCCCATGGAGGGCCTGTCTCTGGGTGCATAGTGTAAATAGTCTACCGCTATCACGATCCTCCCATGGAGGGCCTGTCTCTGGGTGCATAGTGTAAATAGTCTACCGCTATCACGATCCTCCCATGGATGGCCTGTCTCTGGGTGCATGGTGTAAAGAGTCTACCGCTATCACGATCCTCCAATGGAGTGCTTGTCTCTGCGTGCATGGTGTAAATAGTCTACCGATATCACGATCCTCCAATGGAGTGCCTGTCTCTGCGTGCATGGTGTAAATAGTCTACCGATATCACGATCCTCCAATGGAGTGCCTGTCTCTGCGTGCATGGTGTAAATAGTCTACCGCTATCACGATCCTCCCATGGAGGGCCTATCTCTGGGTGCATGGTGTAAATAGTCTACCGCTATCACGATCCTCCCATGGAGGGCCTATCTCTGGGTGCATGGTGTAAATAGTCTACCGCTATCACAATCCTCCCATGGAGGGCCTGTCTCTGGGTGCATGGTGTAAATAGTCTACCGCTATCACGATCCTCCCATGGAGGGCCTGTCTCTGGGTGCATGGTGTAAATAGTCTACCGCTATCACGATCCTCCCATGGAGGGCCTATCTCTGGGTGCATGGTGTAGTCTACCTCTATCACGATCCTCCCATGGAGGGCCTGTCTCTGGGTGCATGGTGTAAATTCCCCTCCTCCTCCCCCCCCCCCGCCTTTTTCCAGCACCATACAGATTAAAGAAAAAAAAAAAAAAGACGAAGAGAAGATTTTCCTAAAGTGTTTTATTATATTTTCATTATTTTCTCCATTAGCCTTCATTAAAAAAAAAGCAAAAAACAGAAAAATAAGCAAAAAAAAAATTAAATAATCTTAATATTCCCTCTTTGTCACACCAGTGTAGAACTTCAAGTAAAAGTGTTTTCAATAAGGGAAGGCACACCTCTCACCACCCCCCTCCCCCACCCACCCGCAGCACCCCGCCCTTGCCCCCCCCGGCCTCGGGTCACACCGGCCATTTTGTTTAGTGCAAGAACAGAAACACGGGGGACGAGGGGGCCTAAAACCGGCACCCGAGTCCGCTGTGTCCCCACTGGCCGGCCGGTCCGAAACCGGGAGAAGGGAGGGGTTCCAGATTGTACCAGTTCAAAAAAAAACGGGCAACCGCACACAGCTGTCAATCATCCCCGACACCCATACGCAACACAAATCGGCCCCTCTAAGAGGTTCTGCGGCAGTGGCGCCATCAGTTCCCTGGGCCGGCTGTAAAAGGATTTGTGTATCGGGGGGGGGTGCAGGGAGGACGCTGCACAGAAAACATTCCGCCTGTGTACATACAAGAAGAGGGCCCCTGTGCATGGAGGGGCCCCATGAATTAGACTAGAGTGCAAATAGCTTTTGTAGGAATAGGGCCTATTTATAGGGGGCTGGCCTTTTGTTTCTAAAGTCTATGCTTTAGATTTAGGGTGGGGGGAGATTTTGATAAATTTTTGGAAAAATAAAAAAAGGCCAGAGAGTCACCGTATCTCCTTTACCGCTCACCCAGATCCGCACCGGGATCAAGGACGCACCGGGATCAAGGACGCACCGGGATCGATCATTCGCTTCCACATACCAGAATAGGAATCTCCATTGCCCATCCTCAAGGTGCAAAAACAATTGTTATGGTTTCCAGCACTACTCCATACGGCTCCGTCCAGCGTGTTTCGTCCGCTTTTGGGGCTTAATCACACAGCTAATCCTATGGCTCTGAAAATTAAGCCCCAGCAAAGGACAAAACGCATGGGAGGAGCTACATGGAGTGTTTGGAACAATAAAGTTTTGATGCTGCAGCTTCCTTAGATAGCTCTTGGTCCCTGCTAACAATCGGTAGCCGGCAGGATCTGCTCCCGATCATGTGGCCTCTGTGACAGCCAATCGCAGTGGTCACATGACCGCCAATCCTTCCTGCCTACCAGAACCTTTTAAAAAGGGACTTTAGGGAGGACAGGAAGGGGTCAGGAAAACGCACCCTTATAAATAGGCCCCTTTTATATGGTCATATCCGATACACAGACGCAAACACAGCTATGGCGGCGGCTCGGGCATGTCGTACTCGATCTACGTTCGACGTAGAGTGCTAGCGAGCATCCACCGCCTGGCGGTCGCTTGAGTCCGGAGGGCAGGCGGGGGGGGGGGAGGGGGAGGCGGTCCGACTTTCATCATTTTACACATCATCCCGCTTATGGCTTTGGAATTTGCAGTTTTATAAATTCAGACCCTAAAACCAGCAGACAAACGTTCTATATATACAGAGATCGCCAACAAACACACATATGTACACAATGCAGCTTGGAGGACCCCCAAATTCAGGGTCCGCCGCCTCTACACACAATGCAGCTTGGAGGACCTCAAAACATCTGGGGGTCCAGCCTCTACACAAAGCAGTTTGGAGGAGCCAAGACATGATGATGGTCCGGCCTCTACACAATGCAGAGTGAAGAACCCCCAATGGCAAGGTCCGGCCTCTACACAATGCAGAGTGAAGAACCCCCAATGGCAGGGTCCCGTCTCTACACAATGCAGCTTGGGAGGACCTCAAAACATCTGGGGATCCAACCTCTACACAATGCAGCTTGGAGGAGCCAAGACATGATGATGGTCCAGCCTCTACACGATGCAGAGTGAAGAACCCCCAATGGCAAAGTCCGGCCTCTACACAATGCAGCTAGATGGATCCCAGACGTAATGGCTCAACCGCTACACCGTGCAGCTTGGAGGGCCCCCAACCTCTACACAATGCAGCTTGGAGGAGCCAAGACATGATGGTTCGGCCTCTACACGATGCAGAGTGAAGAACCCCCAATGGCAGGGTCCACGGTCTGTACACAATGCAGCTTGGAGGACCTCAAAACATCTGGGGATCCAGCCTCTACACAATGCAGCTTGGAGGAGCCAAGACAGGATGATGGCCCGGCCTCTACAAGATGCAGAGTGAAGAACCCCCAATGGCAAGGTCCGGCCTCTACACAATGCAGCT
>NW_027507791.1:28296228-28311228 GCF_037356315.1 Lithobates pipiens
AGCTAGATGGATCCCAGATGTAATGGTTCAACCGCTACACAGTGCAGCTTGGAGGGGCTCCCAACATGTGGGGGTCCATCCTCTACACAATGCAGTTTGGAGGACCCCAGACGTGATGGTTCGGCCTCTACACGATGCTGAGTGAAGAACCCCCAATGGCGGGGTCCCGTCTCTACACAATGCAACTTGGAGGGCCTCGAACATGTTGGGGTCTGGCCTCTACACAATGCAGCTTGATGGATCCCAGATGTAATGGTCCAGCCTCTACACAATGCAGCTCAGAGGGCCGTGAACATGTGGGGTCCAGCCTCTACACAATGCACCTTGAAAAACCCCAGGATGTGATGGTCTGACCTCTACGCGATGCAGAGTGAAACCCCCCCCCCCCCCCCCCCCCCAATGGCAGGGCCCAACCTCAAAACAATGCAACTTAAAAGGACCCCCAGACTTCATAGTCCAGACTCTACGCAGTGTAGTCTGAAGGACCTCAAACAGGGGGTTCAGCCTCTACATAAAGTAGCTCAGAGGATCACAAACGTTGGAGGTCCAGCTTCTACACAGTGCACCTTTGAGGACCCCAAACCCAGGGTTCGGACTATACAATGCAGTTTGGAGGGTCCCAAACATGTGGGGGTCCAGCCTCTACACAATGCAGCTTGAAGGACCCTAGATGTCATGATCTGGCCCCTACACGATGCAGAGTCAAGAACCCCCAATGGCAAGGTCCAATCTACACAATACAGCTTGGAGGGCCCCCTGAACATCGGGGAGCCCAACCTCTACACAATGTAGCACAAAGGACCCCAAACACGATGGTCTTGCCTCTTCACAGCGAGGGCTTGGAGGACCACAAACACAGGGGTCTAGGCCCCCCCACAGCATCCTGCGCCATTCGATACCCAACGATCAAACGAGTGGCGGGGTGGTTAAAAAAAATAAAATAAAGAAACACAGAAGTAGAAAAGCCTGGTGTGAGAATATATCATATAGAATTATATAGTGTGATGATATTATCAGCTGTATGCTATATACTGCACCGCCCTCCGTCACACCGTGTACTCCGCCTAGAACGGCAGGGCAACTTCTTCCCACGCTCAACATTCTTGGATGAGTCGCACTACATCAGAGAATTGTGGGGGTCACAGCGCGTCGTGCCCAGTGTACGTTTTATATGCAGGAAGCATGCTTCTCTATGGCAAAGCCCATTTTGTGGATGAAACGCGTCGAAGAGTCAAGTCTGTCAGGGACGATTACTTTTTATATTTTTTTTTACCGCTCGCCGTCATGCACATGGTGTTGAGTAACGGATGGTGGCCAGAGGCCATTGTCCAATCACATAGTCTTATGGCTACCCTCTGGGCGAATCCTTGTTCATTTAAAAAAAAATAAAGTTTCACTTGTTGCAAAGAAAACACCCAGACTGGCGAATCCCGAGGAGGGAACCGCCCCTTTCCTGTCATGAATGTGACCACTAGCTGTAGATTATTAGTTCGGCTCAAGCAGCTGCCTATTGCGCACCACGTTCTACAGAGAACAAGCAGAAGAGCCGGACGTGCTCTGATGACATCATCAATAGCAAAACTTTATTACTGCAGGCAAGTTCACAAAAAGGCCACACAGACCCTCACTGATGCGTTTCAGCCCAGAATGGGCTTAGTCTTAGCAAAGCTTCATGGTCCTGAACAAGATCACAAAAGGTCCACCAAGAACCTCCTCAGCTAATGCATTTCATCCAGATATGGCTTAGTTTTGACAAAGCTTTATTATTCCAGACAAGATCATAAAAATGTGTGCCTATAACCTCAACTGATGCGTTTCGTCCGAAGCTTTACTGTTCTGGACAAGATCGCAAAAGGTCCACCCAGATCCTCCACAACTTACATGTTTCGTCCAGAAAGGGCTTAGCCATAGCAAAACGTTATTGTCCTAGACAGGGTCACAAAAGGTCCATCCAGACCCTCCTCAACTGACACGTTTCATCCAGAGAGGGCTTAGTCATATAGCAAAGATCACAAAAGGTCCACACAGACCCTCCTCAACTGACACGTTTCATCCAGAGAGGGCTTAGTCATATAGCAAAGCTTTACTGTTCTGGACAAGATCACAAAAGGTCCACACAGACCCTCCTCAACTGACACGTTTCATCCAGAGAGGACTTAGTCATATAGCAAAGCTTTACTGTTCTGGACAAGATCACAAAAGGTCCACACAGACCCTCCTCAACTGACACGTTTCATCCAGAGAGGGCTTAGTCATATAGCAAAGATCACAAAAGGTCCACACAGACCCTCCTCAACTGACACGTTTCATCCAGAGAGGGCTTAGTCATATAGCAAAGATCACAAAAGGTCCACACAGACCCTCCTCAACTGACACGTTTCATCCAGAGAGGACTTAGTCATATAGAAAAGCTTTACTGTTCTGGACAAGATCACAAAAGGTCCACACAGACCCTCAACTGACACGTTTCATCCAGAGAGGGCTTAGTCATATAGCAAAGCTTTACTGTTCTGGACAAGGTCACAAAAAGGTCCACCCAGACCCTCCTCAAGTAACATGTATCGTCCACAAAGTGCTTAGCCATAGCAAAAACTTTATTGTTCTAGACAGGATCACAAAAGTTCCACCCAGACCCTCCTTAACTGACATGTTTCGTCCAGATAGGGCTTAGTTATATAGCAAAGCTTTACTGTTCTGGACAACATCACAAATGGTCCAACAAGAACCTCCTCAGTGAAGAGGGTTTGGGCAGACATTGCATGTTCTTGTCTAGAACAAAGCTTTGCTATTGCTGATGTCATCAGAGTGCAGCCGGCTCTTCTTTTTATTCCCTCTAGCGTTGTTGGTTTATTGAACTTGGTGTGTTAATTTTTTAAATTGGGCCTAGTTTGAGCGAAATTAGCGGCCCCCCCCCCCCCCCCCAACTCTATCACAATCTGAACTACGTCTCCTCATCCAAGAATGAGCGTTCCTCAGATTCCGGCCCTCGTAGTGCCATCCGTACACAGTGCGAAAGAGTGCAAACCCTTCAGAAGCAGGAAAAATCGGGCCCCTCGGAGCCGCTGCGACCCCGGAGAGCGTGACACAAGGAATAAATCGGAAAGGAGGGGGTTGTTAGGAACTTTCCGGAGTGCTACAACTTTGTCATATAAACCCCCCTCCGGTCCTTATTATCTTTAAACTGTACAGAGGTGGGGAATGGGGGGAGGGGTGTACAAAATAACGCATTTCGCTGGAAGTAGGAGCCTCTTCCAGAGGGTTCTTGGTCCAAAACAATGACAATTAAATAATTATTTTTATAAAGAGTCGGGAGACACATTACTGACACAGGAATGGATAGAAAAGTCTGTTTATCTGCCCCGCCCGGGGCAACTGGACATTACAACCCCAAGCCCCCCCCCCCCCCCCCCACCCTCGATGGTGCTATTAAGGGCACAGTTAATGCATCTGTGTTTCACTTATAGGTGACAACCAGGGACTCCAGTGGTGAGATCTCCTGGTCCTCAGGTTCTGATCTCCCGCTGGCACAAGAGTCTCACCTCTTCTGCTGCATTCTCAAGCAAAAATTCTAAAAAAAAAAAAAAAAATCTACAGAGAACTCCTCACCGGGGGCCCCTGAGAGCCAAATTTTCTAGTAACCAGCCCAGACTGAGATAATAAAAGGGGTGGGGTCCCCCTTCTAAAACCTACAAAAGTGCTTTTATCAGTTGCGTCTGGAGATACCGCCTCCAAAAGAGTCTGTAGAGAAAGGAGGGATTTTCCCTTAAACAGTTCCGCGCGGGGGGGGCGGTCTCTCAGCTCCACATGGGGGCGGCCTCTCAGCTCCGCGGGGGCGGTCTTTTCGGTTGTATATAAAAAGGGTGACCCAGTCACCTCGTCCATCCCGGCTGGACATCAGACAGACTCGGGCGTTGTGCAGTAATGTGTCCCCCCCGTACCCCGATCCTCCGCAGAAAAAAAAAAACAAACATTCAATAATAATAATTTAAAGTACAAACAGAAAAAAAAAAAAAAAAATCGGCTCCAGCACGCTACACGGAAGCCCGCGCTGCTCACGTTTATTACCCAGAATGCCACCCAAAACAAAAAGGGCGCGGCCACCACGCACACAGGGTCCTGCCCTTACCAACCTCCATTCTATTCACCATCTAAAACTGGCGATCCAATCTACCCAATCACAAGAAAGTATAAAATAATTTAAGGGACAAATAAGGGGGGGGGGGGAGGGGCTCCAGTTTAAGGATGTCAATGGCTTAATAATCCAAAAAATGGAATTAAAACAAGAAATCACCAAATACAACCAATCACCACCCGGTATCCGACACCCTCCCAAACAGCGCGTCCGTGCTCGCAGGCCATCTACTGACCCTGCACAGTTCATGCAGGAACAGAGCATGCCCCGCCCCCCAACCCCATCAAATGGACGTTGTGCAACATCTGGGGCGCCCCCGGGTGGTAGAAGTCTTTACTATGTGCGTTCATCTCCCAGGAAGGTGCAGAGGCCTTTGCTACACACAGTTGTCACCTAAGATTTGGGTGGGGGGGCGCCACCAAGTGGCAGAATCTGCCCACTTATCGCCCAGGAAGGTGGTGGGGCACCCCCAGGGGCCAGAGGCCTTTATTACGCCCTTATCACCCAGAAAGTTCGTTCGGGGTGCCGACAAGTGGCAGAATCCTTTACTACACCCACTTCTCACCTAGGAAGGTGGTGGGGGCCCCCAGGTGGCAGAAGCCTTTACTACACCCACTTCTCACCTAGGAAGGTGGTGGGGGCCCCCAGGTGGCAGAAGCCTTTACTACACCTACTTCTCACCTAGGAAGGTGGTGGGGGCCCCCAGGTGGCAGAAGCCTTTACTACACCCACTTCTCACCTAGGAAGGTGGTGGGGCCCCCAGGTGGCAGAAGCCTTTACTACACCCACTTCTCACCTAGGAAGGTGGTGGGGGCCCCCTGGTGGCAGAAGCCTTTATTACACATATTTAAATCGCCCAGAAAGGTAGTTTGGGCACCACCAAGTGGCAGAATGCTTTACTACACCCACTTATTACCCAGGAAGATGGTAGACATCCGCCTCCCCCACCCAGCCCCCCCCCCCCCCCCGGGTGGCAGAATCCTAACTACACCCGCCTAATCCCCAGGAAGGTGGTGGGGCCCCCGAGGTGGCAGAAGTCTTTATTTCACACATTTATCGTTCACAAAGGAGGTGGGGCGCCACCAGGTGGCAGAGGCCTTGTTTTACACGCCTTCGTTGCCCAGGAAGGTGGTGGGGGCGCCACCAGGTGGCAGAGGCCTTGTTTTACACGCCTTCGTTGCCCAGGAAGGTGGTGGGGGCGCCACCAGGTGGCAGAGGCCTTTATCGCACACCTTTTTCCACCTAGAAAAGTGGGATTTTTTTAAAAGCACGCCCCCCCCCCCCCCCCCCCCAACGGAATGGAGATGCGTCCAGGTAGAAGAGGAGTAGAGTATCCCCCCCCCCCCCCCCCAAATAATGTCAATTTCTAACCTTTTTATTGCAGCGAAGCGATATCGGTTATAATGGAGTAATGACGGTAGGATTTGCGCATCGCGGGTTGCTAACAAGACACTCGTACAGTCAGAGAAGGCACAGCACCATAAAGCAAGGAACGAGTGTTTGCGGGGCGGGGGGGGGGGGTAATTCTTCCATCTGATCCCCCTCCCCCACCATGAAGCAAGGAACAAGTGGGGGGGACCCGTTCCTCCCATCCCATCCCCCCACTCCCCCCCACGTTCCGCCATTGCAGCGTCACCCAAACAGCTCACAAAACAAATTATTGCTCTCTGTCTTATCTCTATGCAATTTAAATTCTTATTATATATTCCTTATTTTATATATATATATATATATTTGTATATATATATATATATATATATATACCTGTGCATTTTCTCTCTATATACAGACAGTATATATTATATATATATATATATGTATCTCATTCAATAAAAAATAGCGATTATCAATATCTTATTCTAGCTCTAGAGAAGCCAATCTGGAAAGATACACCACATTGAATGATCCCTGAGGTTTCGGAACTGGACCCCCCCCCCTTTTCTTTTTCTCTCCTCGCCACCCCAACCCTGACCCCCCTTCCCCCCCCCCCTTTTTTTTTAATTTTTAAGTCTTTTGGTTTCCCCGCCCCCGTCCCTTTTAGAGTCCAGCCAGGGTTCGGTCGGACTTGCAGCAATCAGTCCATCCACGTTTTCGGGGATTGTGACGGGGGAGGGGGTGGTTTTTTTGGGGGGGGGGGGGGGGAGGGGGGCGCGTAGGAATGGCTGAGGAGAGAAGGTACATCAAATATTTTTTTTTTAGGGGACGATGAGAATGTCTGTGGTGGGGATAGCACAAGTGCTGCGGATTAAACTAGAAATCTTCCTCTCGGGAGACCCCTCGTCTGCGGAGGGGGGGGGTGGGGGCGTTTACCGTCACCAGAGTGCTACGAAGGGTCCAGTACCAAAGGCCCCTCAGGGCTGCCCCCTTCTGAGTGCGCTTGAGGGAGGCTCCAGTAGTGCAGCATGGAGAGGCGGAGGTCATCCATCTTGCCGTTGGTAAGGTCGAGGCCGGGGGTGGGGATGATGCGCGGAGCCGGGGGGTCTTCTTTGCGTCGCCGGCGGGTGCGCACCTCCAGGCAGTTCTGCCCTTTCATGTGGCGCTGGAGGTGGTCCTCCTTGGCGAAGGCCTTGTGGCAGAGCGTGCACTCGTAGGGGCGGTCTCCGGTGTGAAGGTGCATGTGATTCTTCAGGTCGTAGCTGTGCAGGAAGCGGGCGCTGCAGTGCTCGCAGCAGTAAGGGCGCTCGCCCGTGTGTTTCCGCATGTGGATCTTCAGCTTGTCATTCCTGGCGGGGAGAGAGAGAAAAGACATGGCGGCCGTTAGGTGGGGCAAAACGCTCAACAGGAAGCAACACATAATCAGAACAACTCCTGGATGGGGAGCGGAGAGAGAGGTGGGTGGGAGCAATCCCCTGGAGGGGCAGGACAGGTGCAGGGTGCGTCCTAATCAATTACTTCCTGTGTTTTACCAGTTTTCATGTACTAAATCAGGGGTAACAAATTCAAATTCACGGTGGTCCAATCAGTAACATTTTCTTCCAGCCGAGGAACGATTCACTTCACAGTCCCCTCCTCTTAAATCACAATCCCATTCCTACATCAGATCCTCTGCCCCCCTGCATATCACAGTAGTGTCTTAACCCCCCCCCTTCATGTCACCCCCTCTTTTCCCACAGTGGTGTCCTCTGCCCCCCCCCCCCCCCCCTCACATCAAAATCTCCCCCCAAGGGTTTCCTCTGCCCCCCATTCACATCAAAGCCCCCACGTTACATGACCCCCCCAGGATGTCCTCTGCCCCCCTTTACACTACACAGCTCCAACATTAGTATCCTCTGCTCCCCCTCATCACTGCTCCCTCCCCCAGGGTGTCTTCCGTCCCCCCCTTCCCCCATGGTATCCTCTGCCCCTCTTCATATCAACCCCCCCCAGGGTGTCCTCTGCCCCTCTTCACATCAAACCCCCCCCCCCCCAAGGGTGTCCTCTACCCCCTCACATCACAGCCCCCACATCAGTGTCCTCTGACCCGCCCTCTTCCCCCAGGGTGTCCTCTGCCCCCTTTTCACATCAACGCCCCCCAGGGTGTCCTTTGCCCCCCTCACATCACAGCCCCCACATCAGTGTCCTCTGCCCCCTTTTCACATCAACACCCCCCAGGGTGTCCTTTGCCCCCCTCACATCACAGCCTCCACATCAGCGTCCTCTGACCCCCCCTTTTCCCCCATGGTGTCCTCTGCCCCCTTTTCACATCAAACCCCAGGGTGTCCTCTCCCTCCCTTCCCATCACAGCCCCCACATCAGTGTCCTCTGCCCCCCCCCCCAGGGTGTCCTCTGCCCCCTCTTCACATCAACCCCTCCCCCCAAGGGTGTCCTCTCCCCCTTCACATAACAGCACCCACAACAGTGTCCTCTGCCTCTCCCCTTCCCCCATGGTGTCCTCTGCCCCTCTTCACATCAACCCCCCCACGGGGTGTTCTCCCGCGCCCTTCACATCACCCACATCAGTGTCCTCTCCCCCCCCTTGACAGCACCCACATCAGTGTCCTCTGCCCCCTCTTCCTCCCCCATGGTGACCTCTATCCCCTCTTTACATCGCAGCCCCCAAACCAACGTCCTCTGCCCCCTCTTCACATCAATACCCCCCCCCCAGGGTGTCCTCTCCCCCCTGCACATCACAGCCCCAAAATCAATGTCCTCTGCCCCCTCTTCACATCGCCCCCCCCCAGGGTGTCCTCTGTTCCCACTTCACATGACCCACCCCCCCGGGTGTTCTCTGCCCCCCCCCCTTCACATCATAGCCCCACATCAGTGTCCTCAGCTCCCCCTCACATCTCAGCACCCCCCCCCTCAAATGACTGCCGTCACAGTGGTGACCTCTGGTCCACTCCCCCCCCCCCATCACTGCTATATCCTCTGCCCCTTTACTTACACGGGCACACAGAGGAAAGCGGGAGGCTGTACAGTTCTGAGCGGCCCCCCCAAACCTCAGCCGCTGTCCCTGTAGGAAGAGCAAGGAGCGGGGGCTGAAGAGTTCTGAGCGGCAGGAAGTTAGTTATTTCTTATTCACAAGATGATTGGTTGCTAGGACCGCCCTTGTGCCCTAGCAACCAATCACCTTGCTGGTTAATGCCTGCAGCTCCCACCCACGCCTGCCGGTAAGAACTGCCTACAATGAGAGCGGCCGAGACTTGGGGGAGGGGGAGCCATCTCCTAAATGGCGGGACAGTGGCGCTCCGGACAGGACCTTAAACTTGGTCCGGACCGCCGTCCGCCATTTAGCGATCCCTTGAAGTCTGTAAACTTCCTCTGTGAAGACCCCACACACTGACGTCCGTGAATTTTGTGGACCCCGTGAGTAACCACTGCCCTGTCACACCTTTAACAGAGCCCGCCTCCTGAAGGTACAGAGGTGCTGAGAGGAGGAGGAGCTTCAGGAGGCGGAGTCAGTACAGGGATTAGCAAGGTACCATGGGATATGTAGTCCTTTAAAAAAATGGAGACGCTGCAAAGCATGCTGGGAATTCAGGAAGTTGTGGAGACAGCCAACGTAAAAGGAGATTCTTATATTGGATTGTCAGTAATAAATATTGTTGCGACAATGCTGATATGTTATATAATGAGGACCAGAGATCTCCTATAGGGCCCGGGGCCCCTTGGGGCTTTAAACCCCTCCCACCAGCCCACTTCTGCCTAAACTGCTTTGGTTTGGGTGGCATTTGGATGTCCCTTTGGGGTGCTCATTGCTAATAAAGCTGGATGACGGAGGAGATTTTTGTACTTGCCGGAAAATCTTTTCTCAGAGTTGACTGAGGAAGACATACACCATACAACCATCAGATACAATCTTCTCCTGGGGCCGCCTGCTACAGCTGAGCAGATGTGAGGTGTGTGGGGGGGATGGGATGGGGAGGCGAGGGCCTGCTTCATTATTATTATTTTATAGACTCAGAGAAAAAGATATTATGGAGAGTTCAAAAATCCTTTTTATTTTTAGAGGGGAAAAAAGAAGAGCGGAGAGAAAGAGGGGAGACGGGAGATGAGAAGAAAGAAGGAGAACCAAGGGCAAAAAAAAAAAAGGGGAGGTGGGGGCAAAGGAGAAAAAAGGGAGGTGGGGGCAAAGGAGAAAAAAGGGAGGTGGGGGCAAAGGAGAAAAAAGGGAGGTGGGGGCAAAGGAGAAGGAGGAAAAAAAGGGGGGGCAAAGGAGGAGAAAAAAAAGGGAGGCAAAAGGAGGAGAAAAAAAAGGGAGGTAAAGGAGGAGAAAAAAGGGGGGCAAAGAAGGAGAATAAAGGAGGGTAAAGAAAGGAGAACAAAGAAGTAGAATAGAGGGGGGCAAAGAAGGAGAATAAAGAAGAATAAAGGGGGGCAAAGAAGGAGAATAAAGAAGAAGAGGGCAACGAAGTAGAATAAGGGGGGCAAAGAAGGAGAAAAATGAGAGAAACAGAGAATAAGGGGGGCAAATAAGGTGAATAAAGGAGGGCAAAGGAGGAGAATAAAGGAGGGCAAAGAAGGAGCATACAGGAGGGCAAAGAAGGAGAATAAAGGAGGGCAAAGGAGGAGAATAAAGGAGGGCAAAGAAGGAGAATAAAGGAGGGCAAAGAAGGAGAATAAAGGAGGGCAAAGAAGGAGAATAAAGGAGGGCAAAGAAGGAGAATAAAGGAGGGCAAAGAAGGAGAATAAAGGGGGCAAAGAAGGAGAATAAAGGGGGCAAAGAAGGAGAATACAGGAGGGCAAAGGAGGAGAATAAAAGGGGCAAAGAAGGAGAATAAAGGGGGCAAAGGAGAACACAGAAGAAGGAGAATAGAGGGGGGCAAAGGAGGAGAATAAAGGGGGGCAAAGGAGCAGAATAAAGGGGGGGAAAGAAGTAGAATAGAGGGGGCAAAGAAGGAGAATAAAGAAGAATAAAGGGGGGCAAAGGAGCAGAATAAAGAGGGCAACGAAGTAGAATAAGGGGAGGCAAAGTAGGAGAAAAATGAGGGAAAAAGGAGAATAAGGGGGGCAAAGGAGGTGAATAAAGAAGGGCAAAGGAGGAGAATACAGGAGGGCAAAGGAGGAGAATACAGGAGGGCAAAGGAGGAGAATACAGGAGGGCAAAGTAGAACACAGAAGGGGAATAGAGGGGGGCAAAGGAGGAGAATAAAGGGGGGCAAAGGAGCAGAATAAAGGGGGGCAAAGGAACAGAATATATGGGGCAAAGAAGGAGAATAAAGAAGAATAAAGGGGGGCAAAGAAGGAGAATAAGGGGAGGCAAAGAAGGAGAAAAATGAGGGAAAAGGAGAATAAGGGGGGCAAATAAGGTGAATAAAGGAGGGCAAAGGAGGAGAATAAAGGAGGGCAAAGAAGGAGAATAAAGGAGGGCAAAGGAGGAGAATAAAGGAGGGCAAAGGAGGAGAATAAAGGAGGGCAAAGGAGGAGAATAAAGGGAGGGCAAAGGAGGAGAATAAAGGAGGGCAAAGGAGGAGAATAAAGGAGGGCAAAGGAGGAGAATAAAGGAGGGCAAAGGAGGAGAATAAAGGAGGGCAAAGGAGGAGAACACCGGAGGGCAAAGGAGGAGAACACCGGAGGGCAAAGGAGGAGAACACCGGAGGGCAAAGGAGAACACAGGAGGGCAAAGGAGAACACAGGAGGGCAAAGGAGAACACAGGAGGAGAATAGAGGGGGGCAAAGGAGGAGAATAAAGGGGGCAAAGAAGGAGAATACAGGAGGGCAAAGGAGGAGAATAAAGGGGGGCAAAGAAGTAGAATAGAGGGGGCACAGGAGAATAAAGAAGAATAATGGGTGGCAAAGAAGGAGAAAAAAGGGGGGCAAAGAAGGAGAATAAAGTGGGGCAAAGAAGGAGAATAAAGTGGGGCAAAGAAGGAGAAAAATTAGGGAAAAGGATAATAAGGGGGAAATATGGTGAATAAAAGAGGGCAAATAAGGTGAATATAGGAGGGCAAAAGAAGAAGAATAAAGGAGAACAAAGAAGGAGAATAGAGGGGGGCAAAGAAGTAAAAACAGGAGGAAGAAGGAGGAAAAGAAGGGCAAGGGAAGAAAGAGGGTGAAGGAGAAGGGGAAAGTGAGGTAAAAGGTAAGCAGTAGAGCAGGGAAGGTCTTACAACCGCGCCAACCTGTAGAGTCTGAAAATCAGCAATTGCCCCGCTGTGTCACACATCAGCAGGCGATACTCGGCAGTTTGAGCTGCAGAGAACCTTGTCAGTTTTTCTACACTTTAAAACCCATTAGACCCCAATATCACTGCTCCATCCACACTCACCTATAATCTGGGGGGAGTTGTGCCGTCAGAGATGTAGACGGGGATAATGACGGTGGCAGAGGGGCTAGATGGACTGGACCAAACCATCCTCCTAATGATCTGTACCACCACTGAGATCACTGGGGGGGGGGCATGTCTGTGCCACCACTGAGATCACTGGGGGGGGGGTGGGCATGTCTGTGCCACCACTGAGATCACTGGGGGGGGTGGGCATGTCTGTGCCACCACTGAGATCACTGGGGGGGGGGGCATGTCTGTGCCACCACTGAGATCACTGGGCACTGAGGGGGGTAGGTCTGTGCCACCTCTGAGTTCACTTGGGGTGACGGGCATGTCTGTGCCACCACTGAGATCATTGGGCACTGAGGGGGGGTATGTCTGTGCCACCTCTTAGCTCACCGTCTGTGATGTCTGTCCCCCCCTGGTATACCTATAACTGGCACAGGAAGGAGCGTTCTTATTGGCCCCCGTAGGAGCAGACATAGGTACAGGGTGGTTCTGTGGCGCTCACCTTGTGAATCTCACTTGGCAGACCTGGCACACGAAGGGTTTCTCCCCTGTGTGGGTGCGCATGTGGCGGGGTAGTTTTCCAGCTCCGTGAATAATCTTGTGGCAGACGGGACATTCCTGCGGCATCTGCGATCGCCGTTTCCTGACAAGCTTGTCGGTGCCGTCCAGGGAGGAGGCCGTCAGTTCCGGGTGCTCGGGGTCCAGGGGCCCCAGGAAGGTCATGTCGGTGGGCTCTTCGTCAGACAAGATTTCGTCGGGTGGAGAAGGGGGGACGAACATGTGCTGGCTCCCCAGCCCGTTGTTGGGGGTGAAGCGCTCGTAGTTGAGGCTGCCGTCGCCCGGCGGTAGTTCTGCCGGCGATGGAGCGTCGGCGGGGCTCTCCGCCCTCTCCGTGGAGTCGTCGTCCACGATATACGGGGCTCGGCTCGGGTTCACCTGCAGGAACTTCTTCCGAACTCTTCGCGGGATAAGTTTCTGCGGCACCGCCATGGGAAGGGGTAAGGCGTTTTCGGCCTCCGGAGGGGGCGTGGCATCTTCTCCGTTCTCTTGCATGCCGTAGCACTCTAGATATTGCCGCGCCCGTAGGAAGCCCTCCAGATCTTCGGCATCTCCCCCCATTTCTTCTCGGCCTCCGCTGCACTGCAGGATCTCCACGCAGGCCTCCACCACGCACGGAATCTCCAGGAGGCGCGCGGCGCGCAGCACGTCCCGCATGTTGGCATTGCTGATGGTGAGCGTGGCGGTATAGGCGAAGTCCAGCAGCGCCCCCAGAGCGTCGGGCTTGAGGAAGTCCAGCTGGCAGACGTTGCGGGATGACTTCGCAGGCGGCGCCCCAGTGAAGAGTTTGCGGAAATACTGGCTGCAGGCGGCCAGCACGGCGCGATGGGTGCGGTACTCCAACCCTTGCGTCTTGATGGTGATGTCACACAGGACGCCGCGGCGACGCTGCTCGTTCAGGCAGCTCAGAAGATCGCTGCTGTGTTCTGGGAATGGGATCCCGATCAACTCGTCTTCTGAGGTCGCCATCACCACCTGGGGGGGAACCAATTATAGAGTATTAGTATATTATACAGTGTGACATCACCGCCCCCAGATATATTATACAGAGTGACATCACCGCCCCCAGATATATTATACAGAGCGACATCACCGCCCCCAGATATATTATACAGAGTGACATCACCGCCCCCAGATATATTATACAGAATGACATCACCACCCCCCAGATATATTATACAGAATGACATCACCACCCCCCAGATATATTATACAGAGCGACATCACCGCCCCCAGATATATTATACAGAGTGACATCACCGCCCCCAGATATATTATACAGAATGACATCACCACCCCCCAGATATATTATACAGAGTGACATCACCGCCCCCAGATATATTATACAGAGTGACATCACCGCCCCCCAGATATATTATACAGAGTGACATCACCGCCCCCAGATATATTATACAGAGTGACATCACCACCCCCCAGATATATTATACAGAGTGACATCACCGCCCCCAGATATATTATACAGGAGTGACATCACCGCCCCCCAGATATATTATACAGAGTGACATCACCGCCCCCAGATATATTATACAGAGTGACATCACCGCCCCCAGATATATTATACAGGAGTGACATCACCGCCCCCCAGATATATTATACAGAGTGACATCACCGCCCCCAGATATATTATACAGAGTGACATCACCGCCCCCAGATATATTATACAGAGTGACATCACCGCCCCCAGATATATTATACAGAATGACATCACCACCCCCCAGATATATTATACAGAATGACATCACCACCCCCCAGATATATTATACAGAATGACATCACCACCCCCCAGATATATTATACAGAATGACATCACCACCCCCCAGATATATTATACAGAGTGACATCACCGCCCCCCCAGATATATTATACAGAGTGACATCACCACCCCCCAGATATATTATACAGAGTGACATCACCGCCCCCCAGATATATTATACAGAGTGACATCACCGCCCCCCAGATATATTATACAGAGTGACATCACCACCCCCCAGATATATTATACAGAGCGACATCACCACCCCCCAGATATATTATACAGAGCGACATCACCACCCCCCAGATATATTATACAGAGCGACATCACCACCCCCCAGATATATTATACAGAGCGACATCACCACCCCCCAGATATATTATACAGAGTGACATCACCGCCCCCCAGATATATTATACAGAGTGACATCACCGCCCCCCAGATATATTATACAGAGTGACATCACCGCCCCCCAGATATATTATACAGAGCGACATCACCACCCCCCAGATATATTATACAGAGCGACATCACCACCCCCCAGATATATTATACAGAGCGACATCACCGCCCCCCAGATATATTATACAGAGCGACATCACCGCCCCCAGATATATTATACAGAGTGACATCACCGCCCCCAGATATATTATACAGAATGACATCACCACCCCCCAGATATATTATACAGAATGACATCACCACCCCCCAGATATATTATACAGAATGACATCACCACCCCCCAGATATATTATACAGAATGACATCACCACCCCCCAGATATATTATACAGAATGACATCACCACCCCCCAGATATATTATACAGAGTGACATCACCG